>NW_018405529.1:376793-390841 GCF_002113885.1 Mizuhopecten yessoensis
TATATATATATATATATATTTCATTTTTTTCAAGTTATATGTATAAAAGCTTTATATCCCCCCGGTGAACTACAATGATATAGTATAGTAATATAAGATATACCTAATGTAATATAATATGGAATTAATTAGATACTTTATTCTACCTTTGCTAATTACTAATTTAGCTGTTATATATACATATTGAATGAAATTGGCTCTGGGCAGCTTAGATGGGTTTTTTTCTTTTTTGTTTGTGTGGGTTTTTTTGTGTTTTTTTGTTTTGTTTTCTGTTTTCTTCTTTTTCTTTAAGCTTACATCAAGATATGAAGTAACTCCTTTCAATTTAATTAAAGAATTACTATATTACTTGCAGGAGTTGGTGTAGCCCTACTTACAAATTATATATCTATTTGCTGAAATTGGTTTTCGATCCTCAACAGTGTGTGATGGATTGTCATGTTAAAAGAAATATTGTTGAAAAACCGTAAACCTTTTGTAAACAGTCAAAGACTACACACTTTTTTTATCTTGAGTTAAATGCCCTACCTTTCAACAAACGAAAGTAAAAAAAAATAGCATAGGTAATACATATTGGACGCTATATTGCAAAGGTTTAAGTTCAATTCATAATTAAGAAACTTCACCTCAAGTAAGTATTTGAAAAAAATTGTGACAAATTCATGTTGTCTCAAGTAAATTATTGGCTTTTTAAAGCACACAAGAAAACGAAACATTTAAGATTTTTAAATGAAATCTAAAGGCAAGATACGAGTTCACAAATTTCGAAAACTTAAACAGAATTGCATAAAATAAAACATCTATCCAATACTCGATTGAGCGTATCACAATGTATTTCCGATGTAAAAACTTAACAGGCATGCTTTGGTAGCTTTATTTGTTTTCCATTTCGCATTAATTTGACCCATATGTGAAGTTAGCTTTCATTATCGGTAATCATATGTTAAACCAACAAATCAACGTGGACCGAATATCATACGCTACGAGATTGGTATATTTACGACAGGTCTAAAATGTTTTAAATTATTACAAATTGAACGTAATCACTGGAAACAATAACCGTAGTGTATCAAGAAACGAATCGCATTCATAGACCTACACGACATATCTATTAATAATTAAATCAGTAATCTTCAAGAAAAATCGTTTTCATCCCGAGAAGTCGCTTTATTTCAAATGATATATAAAGTCAGTACAATACAAGGCCATGCGATAGATATTAGCCTCTTATTTCACAGAAAGGTGTTCAAATGTTCACTGATTTGATAAATGTCCTGTTAGAAACAATTTGTTGTATGACGCTTTAAGTAAGTTCAAGTAATAGCAGTTTGGTCGCCGTATGTTCATTCATTTTGATAGCGACTTCTATCATTGTGCTCTTTTCTAGAGTAACTACCAGCCGCCGCACGACCTCGTACATCTACGATATCGTCGCCTACACTGTCTCCAAGAACCATAGCGCATACAGCGCCTGTACTGTCTGCGACACCTGCGCCTACACCACCATCCTCCTCCTCCTCCTCCCCCTCCTCCTCCTCCCCACATACCTCCCTGAGCTTCTATTTCCTCGGGCATCAATGCAACCAACAAAATGGCGGCCAAGATGGCAATGAAAATTATGCTGTTTTTCTTCATTGTTGTGATCTATCTGTGGTGCAAAGAAGGAAAATGTACATCATACCAGCATGGATCAGATTATGTTTGCTGGAACGGATTTCACATTGATTTGTTTTTACATGCATAAAATATGCGTACATCAACTGGCTACCAGCCCCTGCAATTTTATGAAGAATTTCGCATCTGCACTTTACTTCAAGTTTATTTCCTCCCAATTTGAGAACTTATAAGCAGGCGTCCAAGAGATCAAAATTATAAGATTTTTTAAATGATTTAATATTTTAGAGACAGGAGCCAGTGTAACGTACTTCTTCAAATATAATTTTGTGAAAATAGCTAGATGAAGTATGAAACCACTTAATTTATTGAAAGCATAAATTAATAACATATAACTTTAAATGTCATTAAACTCTATCAACAAATAGATTGTCATAAAGGTGGTTGCTGATCTTTTCAAATGACGTAAATACATCNGAACTTATAAGCAGGCGTCCAAGAGATCAAAATTATAAGATTTTTTAAATGATTTAATATTTTAGAGACAGGAGCCAGTGTAACGTACTTCTTCAAATATAATTTTGTGAAAATAGCTAGATGAAGTATGAAACCACTTAATTTATTGAAAGCATAAATTAATAACATATAACTTTAAATGTCATTAAACTCTATCAACAAATAGATTGTCATAAAGGTGGTTGCTGATCTTTTCAAATGATGTAAATACACTGCTTTTACTTCTCGTGTATTTGACATATAATGTCGATTGTCGATATTCACAGGATAAAACAAAGCATTTTTAGTTTAGGGTTTATCAGCATGAAGGGAATTTCATAATCAATACACATTTCTTACGGTATGAGGATTCTGTTTCTGTTTATAAAATGATAAGTGATAGTCGCGGNCAACAAATAGATTGTCATAAAGGTGGTTGCTGATCTTTTCAAATGATGTAAATACACTGCTTTTACTTCTCGTGTATTTGACATATAATGTCGATTGTCGATATTCACAGGATAAAACGAAGCATGTATAGTTTAGGGTTGATTCTGTTTCTGTTTATAAAATGATAAGTGACAGTCGTGTTTTTTGGCAATATTTTGTGTTTCACTTTCTATTTGTATTCAATTTTGATTTAATTATAATTATTCGATTTAAAGTTTGATCAGTTACGGTCTACCTTCACCCTATTTTTGGTTTTACCTTCCATATCAAAAGATGGTTTACGTAATAAATTCAAGGAATCTCGTTCATAAACTCGGACTGTACCGTATTGACCAACTGTCTATCGGGTCAGTTTTACTACTTCCATGAGTGATTGCTCTATACGTATTGTACTTTTCTAGATATATCCACTATTTCATTACATTACTTGTGAGAAACGAAGAAAACATTTATATATATATATCCCATACATAAATCGAAAACATTTTACGCCCTGACTCTTTAGGTGATATTATTAACAAGTTNGCTCTATACGTATTGTACTTTTCTAGATATATCCACTATTTCATTACATTACTTGTGAGAAACGAAGAAAACATATATATATATATATATATATATATCCCATACATAAATCAAAAACATGTTACGCCCTGACTCTTTAGGTGATATTATTAACAAGTAAACATCTGAATGAGTGTTACTTAAAGTTAGACTTACCTTTGTCAGCTTCTGGAGAGAGTATCATCAACAACAACTTTATACAATTGGTATCGCCCTTTATATACACAACATTGAGGGGCCTTGCTCAATTTGATTGGTTCTAAGTTAGTAATTGATTAATAGTTATGTGAAGCGATGTTTTCTAAACTGACAACATGCTAAATATCGTACAAAAAATTGTGTTCAAACGAACATGGAAAACAGATCTGTCTATAAATGTCACCAAGGTCACATATAAACTAACAGAACGTTGGGTTTGGCTTAAAGACTGGGGAAGAAATCAACATGTAATTTGTTGCAATAAACATGCTGTTACTACAAATTGTTTTAACAATATAAAAATGTGTTTACCCAGCATATTACACTGACCTGTGATTTGTGTTCAAAGAGAACAATTTAGTATAAAGGTATGCGACTAGTTTAAACAACACACGACTTGACTAATATACATATGTACATATGTTCTTATGTATATTAGTCAAGTTCTTATCATAGCGTTCCTCTTGTCATTTTATTAGTCTATTATCACTTTACTGATGTTTTAAAAGTGTAACATTATTACTTCATGCTGATGTGAACATTTATAAATAGTTTGAGTTTTATTGTATACACAGCTGTCAATATCCTTTAGCTTTAATAATATTAATCGATTAGTAAGGGATATCGATGTTTAAGTTATTTATTCTTTTATCAAAATTCTCACTATTGGTTCATCTTATTCGGGTTAACGATCATAAGGTAAAACCCATACATAAGGACACATTTTGCTTCTTTCCTTTTTTATATATTTTTTTCACTAATGACAGAAACACAAAATCTGGCAGATTTGACATTTCCTGAAAGTGCGTTTGATTTTTGGGAAAACCAATTGGTGCCTATGCATCTAGTTTACGTGTTTTTTTCAAATAAACAAAAAAACAAATTCCATATCCACTTGTTTATTTACCACTGTCGATGATGTTTTAATAAAGTGACTGCATTTATTAAACAAAACGGGATCAAATATTGTATTGTCATCATATGTCTCCAACACACAAGGACAAAATATACAACATCTCCAACACACAAGGACAAAATAAACCACTGCTTCAACACACATGGACAAAATATACCTCAGCTTCAACACACAAGGACAAAATATA
This sequence comes from Mizuhopecten yessoensis, assembly GCF_002113885.1. Taxonomy (NCBI): domain Eukaryota; kingdom Metazoa; phylum Mollusca; class Bivalvia; order Pectinida; family Pectinidae; genus Mizuhopecten; species Mizuhopecten yessoensis. Next base: position 381,218 of record NW_018405529.1, read on the forward strand.
CAACATCTTCACGCATAAGGACAAAATACACGATATCGTCAACACTAAGGGGAAAACATAAATCTTCAAAAAATAAAGACAAAGCATAAAACATTTCCAAGATATAAAGACAAAATAAAAGTCATTTTCAACACACACACGGACAGACACGCGACATATAAACACACAACACAAAGACAAAATATACCACATTTTCAACATACAAATACAAACTTTACTAAATTAACAAAACATCCATATAAGTTCAAATAAAAGAGAAAAATCATCGGTGTATTTATAGGCAACAACTTTGATAAACAGCTCACAGTCACGACCAGCATGAGTGCCAAAATATTTTCTTTTACAACCGACCTTGATGATAAGTGTTGTCATTACTATCATTGAACACACATTTTAAACTGTTACGAGGCTTAAGCATATTAAATAAGATAGAATATTTTTTATTTATAAAAATGTATTGTACATGTACTTGTTTTAAATAAAATATGGAGTTGAACATTATCTTCAATTTGATGTTATATACTAATATTGGTATTGTGAGATGTTAAGACACAGACTTCTTGTCTATGTGATGATTTTACATTCACATATGGTGGTGAAGTCACTTATTTATAGATACATGGAATAAATTGCATGTTTTTAGAGGGACTATAGCGAGACGATATTACTAGACCAGTATACAGATGTCGCAATCTATCAACACAATCAGTGACATCCTCTTCAGGTTCGATTTTTTTAAACCTTGCTTGGATTAGCTGCGATAATGTAGCTTTCTGACGCCGAGAGATTTTTTTTATATTTATTGCGTCGTCAGAGCTACGAAGCGGTCCTATGCCAACTAATGAAGCAAAATCAAAAGTGCTAATCTGTAAGATAACATATAATTCACGCCTCATAGGAGTATAACGTTATCAAAATATTGCATAATTGTTGAGAAAAAATTCCTTACCAATGAAAAAAACTCTTTAACGAAATTAGCAAAGTCTTTGGGGAAAAAAATTTAGAAACGACCGCCATGACAGATCACGCGTGATGTTATCTCAATTATCTTTTTTATAAATTGCCTGCATGACCATATAGTCCCCAAAATGTCAGCAAACAATGGCTCAAGGTCGGTACAAGAACTATTGAGACTGTTCAAGAGGGACATCAAAACTGCCCTCTTCACGTCTGCATTTTTGAATCTTTGCAAAGACGTCATGTAAATACCACCCTTTTATTTGTTCAATTATGTGCACATTGCTTGCTTAAATGTATAAAAGTGATTGTAAGCCTTTGTTTTTGTTTTCACAATTATAACCATTACTATTATCCATATGTTGTAAAGCTCTTTAGAGTAATTTTACAAATTATATAGTGCGCTATATAAATGTTGTATATTATATTATTATTATATAGTATTACTACTGATGCCGCCATGTTTACAACAATTTCCATATTGGGTCATGATACCCATATATAGACGTCTGACCTTTATCGGAAGAGAGACGAACTTTCCAATATGGCGGTCAATTAAGATTTTGATTGCACTTGCTACGTTAACTTGATAATTTAACGACATTTTAGGCAGAGTCAAACTTCAGGTTATACAGGATATTAACAGAAATATTTCATACTGCATTCCTATTTATGTATGCGGACCAATGTGCTGTCAATGAATTCAAAAAACGTCCAGGTGTGATTCACACCGGGCTTGCTCCATTACAAGGCATGTGATCGATTTATTACCCGGCCGGGTCAAAGGAGGCCGAGTATTATACTAGTACTAGACTTGGATGTGTATGGAATAGACAATATTATCAGAAAACATCTACCGTTAAAATAATTTCGACAATTGACATCTTCTAACAACAATGATCGTAACAACACAATCTTGTTGCATCTCTTTTACAGTATGATGTATTCTCATCTTTACAGATATGTCATTTGTATATCTTAAAGTTACCTTAAATTTTGATATATTTATTGTTGCAATTAAATTGTTTTCATTTACAGAATTTCCTGATAGTTACAATGGCCAAACAATATATCTTAACCAAGATATTTCTTTTGTTCTTTTTTTTTTCTTTCCGTTCATACTGTTGAAAATTAAATAACCAATGTGCTAATTTATGTAAAGTGATTGTTGTTTGAATGAAGTCAAAGTGTCTGGATGCATAATGACGTCAGACCGTGTGATGCTGTTTGACAAAGAGAAAAATATTTGAAAATGAGCCAGGGGCTGGGAGTATGGTACTTATAAACAGCTATTGGAATACGTGACTTTATACGCTGTTGAACATGCATTATTAACACTGGGCACACCCTGCTGTATACAATGTATTAATTCTTTGCATTTATCTGCACCCACTATGAAGTTAATACTTTTATGGATAAGTCGGTCAGTATGACCTTTGATATATTGATTTACATGTATGATACAGACCAGGTGATACAGATATTCTAAGAAAAAGTCTATGTGACAGGGAAGCTGTGTAACGTTGAGGAAATGTTTATTATAATGTGTTTTATTCTATGTAGCAGGCACACTACCGACCGAAATGTTGTCGGTACAATTATATTCCATTAGTGAAATTTACGTCATTGAAATAAACAAAAGCACATGGACAAACAAATATGTTTTCATTGCGCGGACGGATACTGGCGACGTCTAGAAATATAACAACGCTAGTTTATGTTGTCAACGTTAACAACTACATGTGCCTATTTCCACATGTATGTCTAAAATACTGATGTGGTAAGGGCGTGGTACACCAAATAGGACTTTTTTGGCAAAAAAATAGTATTGGTTTTTCGTTCTTTTTCTCGTATATATGAAGATTTCTACATAGCTCTAGTTGATGTAATTTCATTCCGAAAAAGCTAAGCTTTCTTCGAAAACATAAAGTTCAAATAACTGGAAACATGTAAAGCCGTACACAATACGAGGGTGAAGTAAAACAGCTGAATCGACGTTGTATCGGTCTTTTACAAGACCAACGTATTAACAATATCAACATGTCATACTTGTCTGGTGAGAAACTAACAACAGTATCATCTACACATTGTAAACATTTGGACAAAAAGCAATTACAGGAAACAATGTGACACCGTTGTAAACATGAACAACTAAACACGAAGCTGCTTGTACCTGGAAGCTATCTGGTTTATCCTGATATTGACCTCTGACTCCAGTTCACTTGGGTTCACACACATGATATGCAGTTATATTCATTAATAGTATAGCAGGATAAGTCAGGGTGTAATACAACACCACAGGGAATATAATATGCCTGATTAGTACAGAATTTACCATAACAATTAAAGATTTAACCAAAAGCAGAATACGTTTTCTCCAAAAAGTAGTGAAAAAATAGCTCATATTTTGTCTTAATATTCGTACATTTTTCATAATTGAAAGGTGTGTGCCGAACAGCAAGTATAGATATGATTTGGATCATTCACTGAGGGTGAACAGACAATTCATTAAAAGATATGTTAAAGTATATATTAAAAAAGAGCATTTGTAATAGTTGTATCTAATATTTCTAATCAAGGATCATTTTGTAATATGACCCCGAATTCAAATACTACATAAAATCAAATTACATGGCCTTCGTTCGTCTGATTGTTTCCTCATCATATAAAACTGTATCTATAAAAGCCAATTTAAAGAATCGCCAGAAATACTAAGTTATGAGGCATCTACTCAAATCTTCGACGCCTAAAACAAAATAAAGTAGACATTTTTGCTACACCATCTTGAAATTTTGTCCATTATGATTCAATGGATTTACTTATGGTCAAATAATGAAATCGTACTCTACGGTGTCACGAAACATATATAGAAGTACAGCAATAATATTGTACATTTTCAATTTGTTCCTGGTCTAAAAAGATTTTCAAGAAATTATTGTGTTGTATTTATCCTGTAGACATTTTAAACTGAATGGAAGGTACTGCCATAGTCAGGGATAAACCAGAATCCATCTTCAGCATATGATGTATTATCAATAATGATTGCTGTTATTGCTAATTTTACTTGACCAACCTTTAACCCTTTCACCACTGTAGACCATAATGGACTCATCCAGCTCTTCAATACATGGTAGAGTTTAAGAGTTACATAGGGGTGAAAGGGTTAATAATAGCAGATGTCTAATTTTCAAAACAAATTTGGGGCATAAAAAAACGAGACAAAACCTAGAATATTGAAATCGATAGTTTTCGGTCACAAATTAACAAACACCAATGGCAGTAAAATGCATTGACTTTAAATGTACACTTTGTATGATTAATTAGAGAAAGAGAAAAGAAAAGGAAAACATCACAAGGTTTTTCATTTGTTTTGATTCGTGACATTGTTCTGTTCCCAGTGACGTCATTATATATGTAAAATGTCAAATATGTATGTGCTGGTGTTATACTGTATATCAGATAGTTATAAAGAAATGTTTTGAATAATGCATTGTTATTGTTTTATACACTGACATCAACTATTTCAATTATCACTTAGGAACTCCTCACAGTGCCCTGAAGAACGGTGCATTGCGCAGATACATTGTTCATTGCACGGTTACATGATCGCCTTACTATTTTCCAAAACTACGTTGATATCAAGTACATAAGCGTCATCGACTGCGTTGTTATTGCACGTTGCATGCCGTCGGGATGTTTTTATGGCAAGACAAACCTGTCTTTTATAAAAATAAAAAATAAAAAAGGAGTGTTTGTTGTTTCAATGTTTCCAAGACAGAGAGTTCTGCCCTTTGTACCGATAGTTGACCATGGGCTATCCTGCGCTTGGCTTTTGGCTTCGTGCAATAAAACACAAGGTCAACTACCTGCACTTTGGAACAAATCATTTAGAGTACACAATTTTAAAGTATACATAATATACAACTGCATGCTATTTCGGCTTTAATCTTTTAAGTAGGCTTGTACCAGCTCCGGTATATATTATTTTGAAATACAGACTCCAAGAATTAACAAACATTTTATAAAGAAAAAGTGTTATATTGCAAATATTGATACATTTATCCATGCAATATAACGTTCTGCAGTGCAATTTGCCGATTTCGTTTGAGGAAATTGAGAAAAAACACACAGAAAGTAGTTGATTTCTGTATGTGGCTATTTCATAGCAGCAGTGCATTATGTACTAATACAAATACCAAAGTGTCAACACATGAGCATAAATTACACCACAACCTCAATACATTATTTGAAGTTTGACGTTTTTATTGTGCTCGTTTTTATAGCCTGCGATGTATGCGATATATGGTACCATATTAAATGCATTGACCTATCATCAAAGCAGTATGATGAACTTTCTCACAGTGACTATGAGTGGCGATGTTTCACATGTTCACTCCCAAAATTTCTGTCTCGTTTTTTTTTACAAAATCTGACGATGAAATGGAAATGCCTGACGAAGCAAAAGACACAATGAGTTATTTCCCGTCTCAAGCTCCACACCCATCCAAAGCAGACGAGGTTAAGTGTGATGGTTTCAAAAAGAAACGGCTTCACTTCATTCATTAAAATGCCCGCTCTCTCCTCAGGAAAATATCTGAACTTCAAATAATTGCTAAAAATTCCAAAGCAGCGGCCATATCGGTGACTGAGACATGGCTCGACGAATCTGTTATTAACTCGGAGGTAAACATCAGTGGGTACACCAGAAAAGACCGAACAGGAGAAGAGTGTGTACATATGTCAGGGAGGATTTGGCATTTACCCCAGTACATCTGGACAGTATGTTGGACAAAGATGAAATTTTGTGCCTGGAATTACTTCTACCAAAGACTAAACCTATCTTTATTGGAACGTGCTACAAGTACCGATCACCTCACAAATCTAATTTTCTCGAACAGTTTGAGAACTTTCTGCATCAACTCAGAGCTGGTTGTGAAATCATTTTACTTAGTGACTTTATTATTTGTTATCTTAATCAAAACTGCTCTTTATGTGAATCATGCAAAAATATAACCAGAAAATTTACTCTTACACAAATTATAAAAGAACCTACTAGAGTGACTGACTCCACGAAATCTTTAATAGACGATATTTTGTGTAATATTCAAGAAAAAAAAGAGTTAGTTAGGTGGGTTTAGTATTGGTCTAAGTGACTGATTTCTTATATATTGTACTAGAAAATCCTTGAAGTGCTCTTTTAATGAGTATAACAATGTTAAGGTTAGATGTATCAAAAGTATGATAAAGTTGTATTTATTTCCTTATTGGTAAATGCCAAATGGGAAAAAAATGTTTGTTTGCTAAAAATAGAAATATGTATTCATGGATATTCTTGAAAAGGTTGCACCTGCAAAAGAAATCCGACTCAAACAGAGAACGGAACCCTGGATCACAGATGAAATATTGGAAAATATTAAGATTCGGGATAGAACTTGTTCATCGTACAAAACAAAATCTGGTATGAAAGAAGACTACAAAACGTTTTCTTTTTAGATATTCAGTTCAAAGACTTTGTAAAGGAGCCAAATCTGAATACTTCAAAAAGCAGGTCGAAGTAAATAGGAACAATCCAAAGAAAATATGGAATCATTTTTTAAAAGCTTGGTTATCAACCAAACCCTAAATCTGACACAAACTTTTTTCGTCATATACATGCTTAAAACTGTCATGATGGTGGACAAAATTCCAACCGTAAATGCATATACTCAGCTGCATCCAACCATGTACAAATGTTTTACTAACACAGGAAAAGAACGAAATATTTTTCTTTTAAAACATGTTTCTGAAGATTTTGTATACAAAAAACTATGTTGTCTTTGAACTAGTAAAAGTACTGGTTCAGATGACATTCCAGCTCAGTTCCTAAAGGATGATGCAATGATAATCAAAGTTCCTATAACTTTCCTATAAATATGTCAACTTCAGAAGGTAATATACCTGATGAATTAAGAATGGCTAATGTAATGCCACTTTTTAAGAAAAATGACAGAAGAATTGGTGAACATTACCGACCAGTTAGTATACTCAGTATTGTTTCCAACGTTTTAGAAAAAGCTCTTTACAAGCAGCTTGAGAACTACCTTTTAGAAGAAAAAAAACTTTTTGAATTTCAGTCAGGTTTCAGTAGCTCTTTTTCCACTGATACATGTCTTGTCCATCTTTTAGATTACATTAAATCACAAACTGCAAAAGGTCTTTTTACAGGAATGGTCTTATTAGACCTTCAGAAAGCTTTTGATACTGTGGACCATGATATCTTATTATTTAACTCCGTATAATGGGAATTGGATCTATATCATGGTCTAAATCATATGTACTTTATCGAAAACATATTGTTTATATCAATTAATGGTTTCAACTCAGATTCATGTAATGCTACTTGTGGGGTCTCCCAAGGGAGCTTACTCAGACCACTTCTTTTCTTAGTCCATGTAAATGATCTTCAAGTTAGTTTTGACAAACAATGTAAAGTTTTGCTTTATGCAGATTGATAAGTTGTCATGGTTGCCTGGTGGACAACATGCTGCTTGTATCTCTTCACTTAGGTAAAACTGAGAGCATGATGTTTGGATCGAAAAGGAAAATACAGAACCTGAATAGTAATGACTCTGGTGTAAAGGATGTAAAATTGAAGCCAGATCATGTGTAAAAAAAACCTGGGTATTACTCTAGACAGGATTTTATCTTGCGAATCCATCGTTAATACTATCATTACTAAAGTAAATTAAAGGTTACAATTTCTGCACAGAAACAGTTGTTGTCTTTCTCCACAAATCAGGAAAACTTTATGTTCTGTATTAATTCAGTGTAACTGTGATTATGCCTGTTCTTCATGGTATGAAGGTCTTTCAAAGAAGCTCACAGAAAAGTTACAAGCTCAAAATTAAGTAATTTGATTCGTTTCAAATTTTCATCAGAGAAAAAGTGACATTTTTAGAATTTGAACAACTAGTATATATTTTTAATTCGTGACCGAGTAAGACAGTTAAAAGTGAATCTTAACTTTTGAATTATTTTTCATGGAAAGTGCCAAGACCATATGAACCATGGTTTTACATGTCAAGCTTCAACTCATTTTACTAGATTCAAGTAGTTTGATTTGTATAGTCCTGCTATTAAAAGGGTAGAAACTTTTAATTATAATGTTGTGAAGGACTGGAATATGCTTCCTGGCAATATAAAGCAAATTTCAAAGAAAAGCATTTTCAAAACTCATGTGAATAAGTATTTTATTGAAACTGCAAAGGGCAATCATAAAAATGATTTTTATACTGCTAGAACCAATGTAATTTTTATTGGATTGTCCATCATTGTTTTAACTATCTGTGATATCTTAGATATGTATGTTCCAATATTAATTATTAGATTTGTCATTACCGGAGCTGACGTGCTCTTATATGAACCCCATTGTAAATAAGATTTAATTTTAATTTTTATGGGTTATCCAAGGTAAAGAGGTCAGCTGTTCGTTTAACTTACTGTGACCCCTAGTACTCCTGTGATATAATCTAGTCTATAAAATTGTGTAGGTTCTATGTTTGTTTGTACCACTTGTGTGATCGTAATGCCTTTTATCTGAAGAAACATCATTATTGTTATTTTTATTATTATTTCTCTGAATTTGTGTAATGTTTCTGTTCCCTTTTACATGATATGTACCAGTTATTTTCAACGTTGTGCTAAATAATTATGTTGATAATGTGTTGTTTAAGTAGATACATTAATAGAACACTTTTACATATATTCTATTATAATCAAGTGAAGTGTTAACAGTTATCATACGCAAATTATTAACTAGCATCTATCGTTTATAAGTGTTAAAAAGTACAACTTTTTCCCTAGGTAAATAAATTTATTTTAGCAAATAATAAATTTGTATATTTTTACGCTATTTCATAGCCAGTTGAAATGGCATTATAAACAGACGTTTATCAAAAACGTAAACAATGATTTGTTAAAGTGTAACCAGTGTACAAACCATTGGTAAAAGGGAAGCAACTTTAATATTATTTTCAGACAAAATTATAAAGGTAACAAAAAGACACAGCAATAGGATCTATGTGTACATTGTATTGCTCATCTACTTATTTGTGTATGTAAATTATCCAGTGTTTTTACTGTCACGTTTGGGATGACACATCAAACAGACCTTTTCACTTATTCACGTGTACTTTGACATAGGTTCCGGACTTGCATGTATTATCGACTTCCCAATACAGTTGTAAGCCTATATCATACGAAGTAGAGGATAGGTTCAAAGTCAAGTTCAGCAATGACCTTAAGCTATACAGCTCATCACTTGTGCAAATATACAGTGCAACATGAAGTAAGCAATTAAACAGCAACACACAACTACAACACACTACGTATTGTAGTTCCTGATTGTCTGGACATCTGACAATGGAGTAGCACCACATAGTGGTTATATGGTTCATAGGGTTTAATATTATGTACAGAATTGTATATAGTTTATAAAGTTTGATATGGTTTATAGGGTTTTATATGGTTTATAGGATTATATACATTATACATTAATGTAACTGTCTGAGTACTGATCCCGTGTTAATGAAGTACATTGATAAATAGAGTGATCGTGGTTACACACTTAAGGAATGGTGTGTTAGACATTAACGTAACTGTGTAAATGAAGTACATTGATAAATAGAG
>NW_018405529.1:392503-396796 GCF_002113885.1 Mizuhopecten yessoensis
AGTGACATACTCTATAACAGTAGATATAGAGTGACATACTCTATAACACTATATATATAGTGACATACACTATAACACTATATATATAGTGACATACACTAAAACATTATATATACAGTGACATACATTATAACATTATATATATAGTGACATACACTATAACACTATATATAGAGTGACATACACTATAACACTATATATAAAGTGACATACACTATAACACTATATATACAGTGACATACATTATAACACTAGATATACAGTGACACACACTATAACACTATATACACATTATACAGTGACATACACTATAACACTATATATACATTATACAGTGACATACACTATAACACTATATATACATTATACAGTGACAAACACTATAACACTATATATACAGTGATATACACTATAATACTATATATACAGTGACATACACTGTAACACTATATATACATTATACAGTGACATACACTATAACACTTTATACACATTATACAGTGACATACACTATAACACTATATATACAGTACACACACTATAACACCTTATATACAGCGACATACACTATAACACCTTATATACAGTGACATACACTATAACACTATATATACAGTACAAACACTATAACACTTTATATACAGTGACATACACTATACCACTATATATACAGTGACATACATTATGACACTATATATACAGTGACATACACTATAACACAATATATACAGTGACATACACTATAACACTATATATACAGTACAAACACTATAACACTTTATATACAGTGACATACACTATAACACTATATATACAGCGACATACATTATGACACTATATATACAGTGACATACACTATAACACCTTATATACAGCGACATACACTATAACACTTTATATACAGTGACAAACACTATAACACTATATATACAGTGACAAACACTATAACACTATATATACAGTGACATATATTATAACACTAGATATACAGTGACATATACCATAACACTATATATAGAGTAACATACTCTGTAACATTATCTATAGAGTGACATACACTATAACACTATATATACAGTGACACACATTATAACACTATATATAGAGTGACACACACTATAACACTATATATACAGTGACATACACTATAACATTATGTATATATACAGTGACACACATTATAACACTATATATAGAGTGACATACACTATAACACTATGTATACAGTGACATACACTATAACATTATCTATAGAGTGACATACACTATAACACTATGTATATATACAGTGACACACACTATAACACTATATATAGAGTGACACACACTATAACACTATATATAGAGTGACATACACTATAACACTATGTATATATACAGTGACACACATTATAACACTATATATAGAGTGACATACTCTATAACACTATATATACAGTGACACACACTATAACACTATATATAGAGTTACATACTCAATGACACTATATATACAGTGACATACACTATAACACTATGTATACAGTGACATACACTAAAACACTATATATACAGTGACAAACACTATAACACTATATATACAGTGACATATATTATAACACTAGATATACAGTGACATATACCATAACACTATATATAGAGTAACATACTCTGTAACATTATCTATAGAGTGACATACACTATAACACTATATATACAGTGACATACACTATAACATTATGTATATATACAGTGACACACATTATAACACTATATATACAGTGACATACACTATAACACTATGTATACAGTGACATACACTATAACATTATCTATAGAGTGACATACACTATAACGCTATGTATATATACATAGACACACACTATAACACTATATATAGAGTGACATACTCTATAACACTATGTATACAGTGACATACGCTATAACATTATCTATAGAGTGACATACACTATAACACCTTATATACAGTGACATACACTATAACACTATATATACAGTACATACACTATAACACTATGTATACAGTGACATACACTATAACATTATATATACAGTGACATACATTATGACACTAGATATACAGTGACATACACTATAACACTATATAAACAGTTACATACATTATGACACTAGTTATACAATGACATATACCATAACACTATCTATACAGTGACATATAACATAACACTATATGTACAGTAACATATATTATAACACTAGATGTACAGTGACATATATTATGACACTAGATATACAGTGGCATATACCATAACACTAGATATACAGTGACATATACCATAACACTATATATAGAGTGACATACACTATAACACTTTATATATAGTGACATACACTATAACACTATATAAACAGTGACATACATTATGACACTAGATATACAGTGACATATACCATAACACTATATATAGAGTGACATACACTATAACACTATATAAACAGTGACATACATTATGACACTAGATATACAGTGACATACACTATCACACTATATATAGAGTGACATACTCAATAACACTATAGATAGAGTGACATACTCTATAACACTATATATACAGTACACACACTATAACACTATATATACAGTGATACACATTATAACACTATATATAGAGTGACATACACTATAACACTATGAATACAGTGACATACACTATAACATTATCTATACAGTGACATACACTATAACACTATATATACAGTGACACACACTATAACACTATATATAGAGTGACATACACTATAACACTATATATACAGTGACATACTCTATAACACTATATATACAGTGACACACATTATACCACTATATATAGAGTGACATACACTATAACACTATATATTCAGTGACATACATTATGACACTAGATATACAGTGACATATACCATAACACTATATATACAGTGACATATTCCATAACACTATATATACAGTGACATATATTATGACACTAGATATACAGTGACATATACCATAACACTATATATACAGTGACATATATTATGACACTATATATACAGTGACATACACTATAACACTATGTATACAGTGACATACACTATAACACTTTATATACAGTGACAAACACTATAACACTATATATACAGTGACATACTCTATAACACTTTTTATACAGTGACACACACTATAACATTATCTATAGAGTGACATACACTATAACACTATATATTCAGTGACACACATTATAACACTATATATAGAGCGACATACACTATAACACTATGAATACAGTGACATACACTATAACATTATCTATACAGTGACATACACTATAACACTATATATAGAGTTACATACTCAATGACACTATATATACAGTGACATACATTATGACACTATATATACAGTGACATACATTATGACACTATATATAGAGTGACATACTCTATAACACTATATATATAGTGACATACTCTATAACACTATATATACAGTACACACACTATAACACTATATATACAGTGACATACACTATAACACTATATATACAGTACACACACTATAACACTATATATACAGTGACATACACTATAACACTATATATACAGTGACAAACATTATGACACTATATATACAGTGACATATTCTATAACAGTAGATATAGAGTGACATACTCTATAACACTATATATATATAGTGACATACACTACAACACTGTATATACAGTGACATACACTATAACACTATATATACAGTGACATACATTATGACACTATATATACAGTGACACACACTATAACACTAGATATACAGTGACATACACTATAACACTTTATATACAGTGACATACACTATAACACTATATATACAGTGACATACATTATGACACTATATATACAGTGACATACACTATAACACTTTATATACAGTGACATACATTATGACACTATATATACAGTGACATACACTATAACACTATATATACAGTGACATACATTATGACACTATATATACAGTGACATACACTATAACACTATGTATACAGTGACATATACCATAACACTATATATACAGTGACATACACTATAACACTTAATATATAGTGACAAACACTATAACACTATATATACAGTGACATACACTATAACACTTTATATATAGTGACATACACTACAACACTGTATATACAGTGACATACACTATAACACTATATATACAGTACACACACTATAACACTATATATACAGTGACATACACTATAACACTATATATACAGTGACATACATTATGACACTATATATACAGTGACATAC
>NW_018405529.1:397025-414364 GCF_002113885.1 Mizuhopecten yessoensis
CCATAACACTATATATAGAGTTACATACTCAATGACACTATATATACAGTGACATACACTATAATACTTTATATACAGTGACATACACTATAACACTTTATATACAGTGACAAACACTATAACACTATATATACAGTGACATACACTATAACACTAGATAAACAGTGACATATTCCATAACACTATATATAGAGTTACATACTCAATGACACTATATATACAGTGACATACACTATAATACTTTATATACAGTGACATACACTATAACACTTTATATACAGTGACAAACACTATAACACTATATATACAGTGACATACACTATAACACTAGATAAACAGTGACATATTCCATAACACTATATATAGAGTTACATACTCAATGACACTATATATACAGTGACATACACTATAATACTTTATATACAGTGACATACACTATAACACTTTATATACAGTGACAAACACTATAACACTATATATACAGTGACATACACTATAACACTATGTATATTCCGTAAAATAAATTTTAAAAAACACGAATTTCACGGATAATAAATGGATGAATAACGACCAATTAATTTAAATCTTTATACGTTGTGGATATTCGACGGGTTTCATATGCAATAAGAGAGTAATTAAGACTCTGCAGGGACCCCACAAAGTCACCTCGAACGGGTCCTGTGAAGGGGCAAAGTAGGTCTTCGTTCCTTTCAATATACCAAGTACAAGAAATGAGACAATAGATATAACATTTTCTGTTATAGTTTAATTATCAACATGTGGTAATTAAGTGGTTTGGAGGGTTGCAGTGGATTGTATTTTGTAGTATACACATCAAGCCCGAGCAGGAACCTGCCGAAACTGATAAGGCAGTTCAGTTGTTTTTTTTTATTTATGCCGAGTAGATAGCTCGATTGCATATTGTTGATCCATCATTGTTCCTTCTTGATGTTTGTATCCCAACTTTGGCAATAGTTGTTACGAAACAACATGCTCAACTCCTCATGTGCGTCCGACATGATAAAATATCTGGCTAGTGGACGTCCGGGCGCTTCTGCTTGATGAAACATCGGTGGTTGTTGGTCCTGAGATTATGTGTCGCTTTGGTCTCCCCGACAAACTGCACTTGGCATTTAACACAAGTGATCAGATACAGTGTATATCATATTGGCTGATTGTCATAAAACTGACTGAAGTATGTGGTAATTTTGTCCGTTGACTTTATTCCAAGCTGATCGTATGTGCATGTCAAATCATGAAGGCATAACCCCAATGAATAATTATGAGAAAAACGTCGTCGATATCTCTGCTGATAAACTGTTATGACGTTATTGAGGAAAGTGGAAAAGTATCCCGTTCAAATTATATATTTGAATCTATATGGTCTTATTCATTTTTAATTTTAATATGAACGTGGAAGACACATGTGAAACATTTGGTAATATATACATTATGTCAAAAATGAATACCACTGGACCATACATCTGTTTCCTCCTTCTAGAACTTACCAGTGATTCTAGGGACCAAAAAGGTGAGAATTCTAATTGATGTAAAGTACTCTTGAAACAGAACGGGAGGTGCTTGAATTTTCCTCTGGAATTTGTTATTATAACTCAAAACACTGACACTTTCGGATCTTGGTCTTCCTTCTAAGATCCCTCGTTGTTTCGGCAACAAGCCTTGTTTTGGTTATGGCAAAATATTTATCACGACCAGGGAATGTAAGTCGGTTAACGTTTTTTTAAATTTAACTGGTCTTAATGATTATATCTTATGGTGGACTTAAATTTTGGGAAATGCTGCGTTAAAAACAAAATCAACTCGACTGGTCGCAATTACCTCTACAATTCGTGTTAAACAGGGCCTGTTTATCTTGATCAATAAAACATTGACAGATATGTTCTAGACCAAAAAATGCGATATAAAAGAAAAGATGTTTTGAAACAAAATCAACACGACTGGTCGCAATTACCTCTACAATTCGTGTTAAACAGGGCCTGTTTATCTTGATCAATAAAACATCGACAGATATGTTCTAGACCAAAAAATGCGATATAAAAGAAAAAGATGTTTTGAAACAAAAGGGAAGAAGAATCAAGCAGATATCTAGTTAATGGTGTTAACGCATGTGTGTGGTATTTTCCATTCCAATAGCTATTCAAAGGTTATTGTTTTTCTTTAACAACGACGAAATAAAACAAACGAATAAAAAGGCAGAGAAACCATTTATTTTAGATGCACCTTTGTCATCTATGACCATAAATGCAACACAAGGAGCATGTATAAAGTGTTTAAATCCGGCCGTTGTAACGACAGCTCCTCAGACAGCGTCTAGCTCGGGATCTACACCTTATGCTATACAGGTTCCGACTACAAAATCTGTATGTTCTTAAACAACTCCGGCGACATCTCCGGGAATACCTGCCGCGACCATGCCCGTGACCATGTAATCCATCATACGATCTACCTAGATTTAAGCCAAAATCGTTGTCTAGACCGAAGCCATCAATTAATTGTCCATCTGACCTCATCGTGACAATGGAGATACACACCACGATGGACAGCAGCCACACTGCGAACCTCATTTTTCTTTTTCTGTGTGTAGTAAATAATGTTCCGTCAGTTTACACACTGATTGAGATGTAAGTAAGCAAGAGGTTCATGTCATCAATTTAGAAACATTTTAAATAAATTCTGATAAAATTGCCAATAGTCTATCAAGTACTTTATAATATTGTCATTTAAGTGAAATAATCTTAATGAAACATTGTAGACAAAATACTATAATGGTTTCTCATGTTACATGAAAATCTGGGTGGTTTTCTCTACACAACGAATCGACTAACACTTTTTCTACTGTGATTATAGCCCTTTTAAATGAAGGCGCAATGTATGATTGTCCTGTAATATAAACGCGATCCTGGAGAATGATAACGATCCTTTTTGTTCCTAAATTCCGAATAGTCATTCTCAGTCTAAACGTTTCCTTTGTGTCTATATATAACCAGAGTACCTTAACTATCATATTTCTAAACTGAAATCGCAATATAGAAAAACAGAACCGAATCTTCGTTGCATTATGGCAGTAAAAGGATTTGTAATAGTACGTAACAAGACATGCTATTTCGTTATATACATAATGTCTTAAACATGTATGATCTAAGTTATGAGGACATCAAGCCTTGTATTGTGACTTGTATGAATACATGTTTTAAATTGCTTCTTTAAGGTAACATTAAAATAATTTACAAAAATACCGATTAGCAAAGCTCCAACAACGGAGAGTGTTTATCCGTATTAAGTTAAAAAGTGCTGTGTAGAATTCTCAAATATATGCAAATTTCATTTATGTGTGTCAATACCCGATACATTTATAATAGAATAAAATGCTTACCTTTTCTTGCAGCCTTTACCTGAGCAAATTGCAGAGAAAACAATGTAGTTAAAAAAATTGGACTTAAATACTACTGTCTTGTTGTTTTTACTGTAATCAATAACTGGAGGTGATCTGTCGCTCGTTAGACATGCCTGTCAGGTCTGCATCACGATTACCCGCTTCATTGCGTTATAGCTATGGATATTGACACGCCAGAGATACCATTGTGAGAGTACAACATAGCCTACACCTAAGGCATGTGGATCACTTTAGTTGTATCAATCATTGTTGGCTTTCCACTTTTGCTACGCATATCAACTGAGCTGACAAAGGTCAAAATCGAAATTACAGATAAATAAGAAGTCTACGAAATGAAATTGTTTTGAGACAATATTTGAGTTATCTGATACACCCGTATCATCTGTTACTTATAAGTTCTCTCTTGTCCTTGTTGGCTAAAAAGGGAATTCTTTACTTAGCCCTGCAATTGATTATTTTTCATTTTCTAATTTGCAACGTCATTTGATGTTATTTCTAGTACAGACTCATTACATAATGGATTAACATCCAGGGTAAGTCTTTATTTTGTCGACGACAAATGATTATCCGTTTTCGGCTTAAATCTGTTTCATGGTACCGGGTCCTTTTTCATAAATTGTAGATGTTTGTGCGGATATGTATAAACGATGAAAGAGTTAAGGACGGAATGTGGAATCCCTTCAGAGGGCCCATTTGCCTGATGGATGGACTTTAAGTTTCAAATGATCAAACGAATAATATTTATTTATTTTCAAATTTCATGTAAACAAAAAGTCGTTTTTGAAATCCCACAAGTCGCACCGAAATATCCTAGTATACCCTAATATAAAACACCTAAAGAAAGACTGATTTAGGGGGTCAGACTTAGCGGACACCGAAAAGACACCAAAACAAAATTAAGAGAAAGAAGCTTAATTGATCAGAAATGAAGCAATAGAGGTTCATATATATAGCTTTTCAACCACAGAACTTAGCACACAAGTTAATCATGTCACTGACATCAGTGACTTCAAATTTGTGGACAGAAAGAGTAATCTATGCAAGCAGCAGGTAAAGGAAGCTGTCTAGATACGCCGCAGAAGACAAGGTATGAATCATCGAGAAGAGGAGAGTAAGGACTATCACGGATATATAACCAGATACTATATAATACATAGTCGAATCGATTCGATTACATTTTCGTACCATTATAACTGATTCCTGAAGTAAGAATTACTTGTCATTTGTCTGACGAAGGTGATAGAGTATATATCGTACTAGTCATCGTCAAATAAAAATGTCTCACTGGTTGTCTCATATAAACCCGTGATTGATAATATAAGGTAGGGTCCATATATGCTTTTTAATTCTTTACTCGCGATTTTTTACATTGTTTTAACCACCAGTGCTGATGCGTCCTGACTGTACAAATTGGCAACATTGCGCAGAACACGTTTAGTTTCTCCAATAGATGAATACTTCTTTCGTATTTCAAGTGATTATTGTTACTTTTCAACAGACTCATAACATTACAGTATTACAGTTACATTATGTATCAAATGGCAGCTTTCACATACGATCTTGAATAGGCCATATAAATCACGGTTTAAAATAAAACAACGTCACATTTATGTTTTCGTAGACTATACCCAACAATGATCAAGGTTTACGATATATATTGTCAATAAAATTACAAAGAAAGTTGGTTTTATGCATTTGTGGAATATTTTATATTTACGGAAAATCTTCATATAATACGATGTAAAATACATATTTAGATCGGTTGATTTAGAATAGTGTAAGATCCTTTATCATATGAATACCGTATCATGCAGTGTCATAAAGCCATCACATAAAGTATGTTTATGTAACGTATGTAATATCATTCCGGAAATGAAGTCAAAATCGAATAGGAACAATCAATGTGAAGCGGACGCATTTTCTTCGTTTCAGAGGCGGCCAAGTGCAAAATATTCGTTTCAGATTACAATTATACAGTTTACTTTGTATTATATGATAAAAAGAATCTGTCATTCGTTTCCCTTCAAATACGGTTTATGATACTCGTTTTGGATTGTTCATATTTGCTCGCCAGAGGCTCTCAAACATGAAAATTCCAAAACTAGTATCATAAATCTAATATGAATGGAAGCTTATGGCAGATCCTCTATATGTTTAAAATTTTGTTTATTATATAACAACAATGGTATTGTTACCTGTCACCTGTTTCATGGATGTTTTAACTGGAATAAAATGACAACAATGGAAGTGGATAATTCACATTTTATATAAAGTATAATTAATGAAACAAAACAAACAGCAACGCAAACAAATTAGAAAAGTCAACGTAAAGACAGACACAATACATTTGGCAAAAATTATATTATCAAGTCATATTACTAATGGCAACCTGTAGAATCATCGCCTCATCAATACATAAACAGTCAAATTACTTAAGGCAACCTGTAGAATCATCGCCTCATCAATACATAAACAGTCAAATTACTTTAGACGTCCTGTAGAACCATTGTATAAGCAACACATAAGCAGTCCTATTACTTTCGGCGTCCTAAAAAACACTATATAATCAGTACGTAAATGGTCCTTTTACTTTCGACGTCCGGCAGAATCATTGTATTATCAATACATAAACATTCTTATTTTTCCGGCGTCCTGTAGAATCATTGTATTATCAAAACATAATCAGTGCTATTACGTTCGACGCCCCGTCTTTCTGTTCTACGTATTAACAGCTGTACTCTGAGTTAGGTTCAGGGACACGTGTATATGTTTACTCAGAACAACATCCTGTCCATCACATTAACGTCGCGAGTAGTCTGTCCATCCTAACAGACGAACAGGCATTGACGAGCTGTTCTCAGACATAACTGAGGTAATTGACTAATACATGATCTGTACCTATACACACAGTTTTGCTGGCATACTCTTTTCCTCAATCTCCTCCTCCTCCTTCGTTCTCTTTTTAGTTCTCTCATGTCCAATCCACTTGTGTCCCCTAGCCCTCCTAGACCTCCTAGACCTCCAAGGCCTCCAAGCCCTCCAAGGCCTCCAAGCCCTCCAAGCCCCCCAAGCCCACCAAGCCCTCCATGACCTCCAAGCCCTACATGGCCTCCAATGCCTCCTATTCCTCCTAAACCGAGGCCCAGGCCTCCTAAACCACCTGCATGTACACTTCCTAAGCCTCCTATGCCTCCTAGGCCTCCTACGCCACCCAGACCGGCCCCTAGACCGACCCCTGGACCAACTCCAAAGCTGTCAATGCCTCCTAGGCCCAATGTTTGCGCCAAGGATAGAATTGATTGCACATCGTTATCTAATACTCCACTCAGTCTTGCACGTCTCTGCTGACCGTCTACTGTCTGTGATAGCAACGTCACACCCAACACGGTTAAAAGTAGAAACACACCCATATCTGCAAAGAAACAAGTTTGATAGTGAAAAGTATATCTAGTTAGTCAAAAATATGACCACTTTCAACTAATGAAGAAATTACCAAGAAAATACTACACAACTATGCTCACCAAATGCATTGTAGAATTCATGCTTCAAATTGATTCATATTAAGGACTTCTATATACAGCAAAAACAAATCATATCGTCTACTTTAATTTATTTCTTTGTACATTTGTACGAATAGAATAAATATTGAGGAATGTGACCACATTTAATCATTTCTAAGACAATAAACGTCCGAACGCAAGCTCGACGTTTTAGAATATGCGGTTTCACTGCTGAATAAGCAATAAAAGTTCGAATGAAATACCACATACTAATAAACGAAACTTCAATATATGTCACCAATCGAATTCCATGTATCATTATAATTTAACTTTCATAAACGTATCTACTCGTTTGTATTGTGGATGGTAACATGTGCTGTCCAGCTATTGCCACATAAATATAAAAACGACTGTTGAACAAAGATTTGTATGATTATAAATGCAAGATAAAACTTTTAGATATTATTCAAATTCATTATCATTTCATTACTACGATCAACAGCAAATATAGCGCTGAAACATACATTGCATCGGTAGTCCTTCACTAACAGCACTGACAATCTTGTGATGACATATATCATTTCGCTATTATATTTGCGATATACCAATCAGTATTAAAAGTTCTGTGCTTTGTTACACTGGTATACAAGACAAACGTTCTCTACATAACACGGGGTTATATATGATGGATCTATCAAATAACTAACTTAAAAGTAAAATAGAAGATATCTCCAATCTAAGTCATACCTACGGTTGGTATTCATAGTGCACATTATCCTATATTATCTAGCTTTAGTAAGAATTGTCTTTCAAATTGTTCTTGGCAGTTTATATATATTACGGAAGCCAGTAAAGGCCCTTTTCTTTTTGCTACTAGATGAATAATATCTTGATTCTTATCACAGCTATCTTTTTAATACACGACAGTTATCTTCTTATAACTAGATAGCTTAATAGATACTGTCCAGTAACACAAAGAAAACTCGTTTAGTAATACCAAGATAAGACAAAACTTCAAATTGATCCCTACTGGCTTTCGTAGCTTACAATGATGTATATATCTTGAATTGAAATCAGATATATAATCAATGTTATGCATATCACAGTTAGGTCGAATTTGAACATACAACGGAGAAAATCCGTACCTTGCAATGTAATGTTCATTGTTATTATTATGTTTCAGAAATAATATATAATCAAATGCCTTATGTTGCTAATGCGGACAAAAAAAACCATCATAATAATTTAACTAAATGCAAGTCTCTACAGGAGCAATCAATCAGACAATACCAGTATAACCATTATATAGTGATATCTACATTATAGGTTATCAGTTACATGTACCTGTTTCAAATTATAGCAGTGAGATCTTTCCGGACTCAGCAGACTTGTGGAGAGCTGGTGTCCAGTTGCTACTTTTATGTATACGAGGTGTTTTGTACTGGCCAGTTTATAACTGTCCTTGACCTTTTATTGACGTATTGTTTCCCGACAGCGTCCACTTATAGCGACGATTACATATCCGTACTTTTTTATTATTACAACTGTGACGTTGATACTTCGGATCGACAATAAATGTCAAACGCGACATGCTCGGGGACCAGCTAGTCAACTTGACCGCTGGCGTATAGACGTGAAGCTTTAGCGGATAGTCCAATGATTGATGTCTGCCTGAGATCTAGAGTTGTCGTATAGCCAAAGGTACGTCACTGCTACGTTTCTACGACAGGGGTCTGCTGTGATTGGTGGATATCCCAAAACGTCGAGGGTATTGCACCATGCTATCTGACCATGACGTCACAAACAATTCATCTTATCACTACACAATCAATGTACAAGAGATGTTTATTGGTATTTCGTACATCCAATGCTAAAAGATCACACGGAAATATCAACTTCGTCAAATCTGACACCGCACACAAAATATACCCATTTCATTGGTTTTATATGTATCATACACTGTATTCCTTACCTGAAATACTTCCTCTGACATAAAAGGAAATAATGTGTATATAACAATCACATATCAACAGTGGTATGATTCCCTTTATGTTGTAATTACGATATTTCATTACAAGATTTATGTTATTAATTTATATGAAATAATGGTGTGTGCATAACAAAATCACATATTTACGATGTACTATTTTTTTTTCACATATGTGTTTTATTTCATTGCGTATATGATGCAGTTGATGTAAATTAAATAATAAATATGTTTTTACTATATGTGAATTTTGTTGTGATATTCAATACATTTTAGTTGGAATTCATAGAGAATTGCAAGTTATTAGGATAAAAGGGGAATTACTTTCGTACATTTTCCTAAAATCTTCCTAGCATTGTTTGATGCGGTACACTCTTTAATCATAATTAATCTGTAATCAGCCTATACTGCTCCATTTTCTAAATTTGTATAACTAAGGAGAACTACCAATCATGTTTCAACAGTAACTTTAGACCTATTTAGATCTCCAACTTTTAAGCCCATAGAACCACTGATAATCCTTATAAGGACGAAACAGCTGTATGATGAAATTCATATTTTATATACGGTATCTATTACCAAATTCAGTACCAAAGGTGCTATGACATGTGTGTGTATTACATCTGTCTTAAACAAGGTGGTATATATACAAGGTGGTGAACACTGTTGGTGGATTGACGCACCTTACATCTGTGTATATACAAGGTGGTGAATACTGCTGGTGGATTGACGCACCTTACATCTGTGTATATACAAGGTGGTGAACACTGCTGGTGGATTGACACACCTCACATCTGTCTTTATACAAGGTGGTGAACACTGCTGGTGGATTGACGCACCTCACAGCTGTGTATATACAAGGTGGTGAACACTGCTGGGGGATTGACGCACCTCACATCTGTCTATATACAAGGTGGTAAACACTGTTGGTGAATTGACACACCTCACATCTGTCTTTATACAAGGTGGTGAACACTGTTGGTGGATTGACACACCTCACATCTGTCTATATACAAGGTGGTGAACACTGTTGGTGGATTGACGCATCTCACATCTGTCTATATACAAGGTGTTTTATATACAAGGTGATGAACACTGCTGGTGTATTGACGCACCTCACATCTGTATATATACAAGGTGGTAAACACTGTTGGTGAATTGACACCCCTCACATCTGTCTTTATACAAGGTGGTGAACACTGCTGGTGGATTGTGTCTTTATACAAGGTGGTGAACACTGTTGGTGGATTGACACACGTCACATCTGTCTATATACAAGGTGGCGGACACTGCTGGTGGATTGACGCACCTCACATCTGTCTATATACAAGGTGTTTTATATACAAGGTGGTGAACACTGCTGGTGTATTGACGCACCTCACATCTGTGTATATACAAGGTGGTGAACACTGCTGGTGGATTGACACACCTCACATCTGTCTATTTACAAGGTGGTGAACACTGCTGGTGGATTGACGCACCTCACATCTGTCTATATACTAGGTGTTTTATATACAAGGTGGTGAACACTGCTGGTGGATTGACGCACCTCACATCTGTCTATATACTAGGTGTTTTATATACAAGGTAGTGAACACTGCTGGTGGATTGACGGACCTCACCTCTGTCTATATACTAGGTGTTTTATATACAAGGTAGTGAACACTGCTGGTGGATTGACACAACTCACATCTGTCTATATACAAGGTGGGGAACACTGCTGGTGGATTGACGCTCCTCACATCTGTCTATATACAAGGGTGCGAACACTGCTGGTGGATTGACGCGCCTCACATCTGTCTATATACTAGGTGTTGTATATACAAGGTGGTGAACACTGCTGGTGGATTGACACAACTCACATCTGTCTATATACAAGGTGTTGAACACTGCTGGTGAATTGACGCACCTCACATCTGTCTATATACAAGGTGGTGACCACTGCTGGTGGATTGACGCACCTCACATCTGTCTATTTACAAGGTGGTGAACACTGCTGGTGGATTGACACAACTCACAGCTGTCTATAAACAAGGTGGTGAACACTGCTGGTGGATTTTCACACCTCACACCTGTCTATTTACAAGGTTGTGAACACTGCTGGTGGATTGACACAACTCACATCTGTCTATGTACAAGGTGTTGAACACTGCTGGTGGATTGACGGAACTCACATCTGTCTATATACAAGGGGTTGAACACTGCTGGTGAATTGACGCACCTCACATCTGTCTATTTACAAGGTGGGGAACACTGCTGGTGGATTGACGCGCCTCACATCTGTCTATATACAAGATGGTGAACACTGCTGGTGGATTTTCACACCTCACACCTGTCTATTTACAAGGTGGTGAACACTGCTGGTGGATTGACGTACCTCACATCTGTCTATATACAAGGTGGTGAACACTGATGGTGGATTGACGCACCTCACATCTGTCTATTTACAAGGTGGTGAACACTGCTGGTGGATTGACGCGCCTCACATCTGTCTATATACAAGGTGGTGAACACTGCTGGTGGATTGACACACCTCACATCTGTCTATATACAAGGTGGTGACCACTGCTGGTGGATTGACGCAGATCTCATCTGTCTATATACAAGGTGGTGAACACTGCTGGTGGATTGACGCACCTCCCATTTTGTTTCAAAAGTAGTTTAGATCTATTAGGATTTCCACCTTTTGGCCCCAAGCATCACCGATGAGAATAAGACCATGTGTTCCGGAAAAGTAAGCGTCTTCTGCTTAATGGACGATCCGTACCATGTACATATAGAAACAAAAATAACTGATGCTACATCTTCATAATTAAAAGGCCGTAAATGAAACAACACGGCATGCTGATTTCATGGCACGTGGATTTGTAGTTGATAGGTTGGTTAAGCAGAGTTAGCGATAAAACGGTGCTATAATTAAGGATTGTTGTGGAGTTTCGGAAACCAATACAAACAATTTTAGTCGGTGTCTTTAGCAATACAGGTTTTTTGTGTTACAGTTGTAATGCAGAAGCACGATAAGCTATATGACAGACAGACAGACAGATTCTCTATTTCCTCCATATAGAGATTGCATGTCTTACATGAGTGAACTGTTACAATAATTAACTCGTACAATTATAGAAAACATGGTATATAAATGTC
Organism: Mizuhopecten yessoensis; assembly: GCF_002113885.1. Classification (NCBI taxonomy): domain Eukaryota; kingdom Metazoa; phylum Mollusca; class Bivalvia; order Pectinida; family Pectinidae; genus Mizuhopecten; species Mizuhopecten yessoensis. The sequence goes on from NW_018405529.1 coordinate 409,072, forward strand.
ATATTGTTATGTTATCAACACTGCAGATTATTTACATACTACATTGGTCAGTACAAATGACCTCTCAGAAATTTCGATTCACTTCTCAATAAAACTGTTGACTTCAGAAAACATGTGCCTTACACAGCGTGCAACTCCGATGACGTTTAAACGGTCAAACCGATCGGACCACTGTTGTTCGTTTATTAAATAAGGTCGGACCTAGTAATCTGATGCTGCTTTCAGGCGAGCATTGAGAAAGCCTTGCAAGGCCTGCATACACATTTGCAGGTCTGCCAGGAATTATACCCGAAATTGTTACATTTATAAACGGTCAAACCGGTTGTTCCGCATAAACGAACAGGCCCCTGGTCGTCTTCTTCCAACAAATCAAATTTTAAAGCTTATCCCTACTGCTGAATAAAGATGGACATTGTATAAGGAAGTGCTTTGCTATGTTGTCTGTTGCTTTACGGCACAATTTACAAATTACGCAATCAGCCCCTGTCCTATATGAGAGCTTTACTAATTCCGCAAGTGTCCATGTCAGTTTTGGATATTTCAAGCAATTCCCACAGAGGGTTGGGACCCATATACGGATGTATTGACTTATAATGACTTAGTAGCACATTGTGTTCACATTCACAACACCATTCATTGAAATAAAACTGTTCTGTAACGTTTTTGACAAAGAGCTTCCATTGTCTTGAACTGCATGTTAAAGATGAAAGAACGAATGTATTCCAAATTTTAACATTGTGCCTGATATATCCTTAATAAAACTGGCACTACAGAAAAGGTACTTTCCTAATACAAACTTGCATACTCGGATAAGAAATAGGCTTTTCCAAACTAAGTCAGTACTGGCATTGCATAACTTATTCCAAAAGAATAATTTGCGTTTTTCGACTTCACACCAAACATCCGGTAGTCCAAGCGCCCTTGTTGTTATTGCTGATGATGATGTTTTTTCAAAACCCTGACATCTCCTAGCTGCGTACCTTTGCGTTCGCTCCAGCTTGCTTTTGGATGACTTTGTTGGATCTGCCCATAATTCACATCCATACAATATAGCTGGGAGGACAACCGATTTGATAATGCGTACACTTGTTAATGGATTCATTCCGTTCTGGTGTATGCCAACACTGATAAGGCTGTTAACTGTTCTACGTCCTTTTCCACAAGAACTAGCGATGTGCATATCGGGTTTAATGTTATAACATAATGTTATTCCAGCGTACACTTTTGATGTTGTCCATGTAATCGGTGTATTTCCTAAAGAACAAGAAGCCTTTAATTTACTTTGCGGTCGTTTTCGATTTGTAAATTGCATTAATGAAGATTTTGAACAATTATAGTTAAGTCTCCATAGCTTTGCATATGTGTGGACAATGTCTAACTGCATCATGCAGAAGCGCGATTAGATATATGTAGTAATTCACCGATCATAAAATTAAAAAATGCATAGGTAAAGGCCCCTTGGTTAACGAGCGTTTGCCCGTGATTGATCAGCTTGTAAGTACTGGGTTTAGAATAAATGTAAGAAATGACTGAGGTACAATTACACATAACGTACGGCACGGTGTTTTAGCTTCGACGAACTTTGTATGTGGGATATTACTGATATTTATGAATTCGACTTTAATAAATTTCCGAGTTACTGGAGGGTCGTGACTATGTGTACGAGCATGCTTAGAGAGGTGAACTGGTTCCACACCATCAATTATTTTATGAAATTTCCTAGCGAGATTTCAAACGTCATCAGGAACATGTTTAGTAAAGTCCTCTTGTAATGTTCATACACAGAGAGAAAGATAATACAGTGTGTTTCGATCATGGTGAACACCAAATAGCAATACCCTTCCTCTAGTACATATACACACATGCATGCATTACTCACATGGCGACATGTCCTAAAATGACCTTAGATGTTGATGGAAAGTTAAACCATATTTAACCAATCAAAACCTATAGAGTTTATATAGGCTCTTTAAGCGTAACATTGCATTTAGTTATACACTGTTAAAATATCGGTGTCCATGACATTTCGGATGATTTCAAACAATATTAATTTTAGTTCGAATTGAATTTTTCGTTCTGTTCAAAAATTCTTCTTCAATTTCAAAACGTTCTATTCTGATTCAAAAACTGAAACTAATTTTAAAAATAAAAGCATTTATTAAGATATTTATGATCGGCTGTATCTAAAATCATGCATACATAAGATATCTAACTGTGCAACCCTATATATATTTTCCTGCTAGTAAGGTCATGTTTATTTGGTCGCACATCACATTTTGTTTTTGTATATTACAGACTATTAATAATCTTTAAAGGGTATAAAGAAAAGAAATGCTATTTGTGTTTCAGAAATATCATTGTTATTAATGAAGTGTTTCTATATGTCATTCTCGTTGTATCCTTTTGATAAGCTATGTGAAAACTTTGTGCTTTATCCTAAATTCTCTCAAAAACGTTAATTAAGAACTAGACTATTTAAACTGTCCCCAAGGGAAGCAACAGCATTGGTCAGAATGGCTTTATTTAAATAGATATTCATCTTAAGCACGTGTGCTTCATAAAAGTCAGGTTTCATAGTAGGGTGTGCCATCTTTCTTCCTTCGGTAAACTAATTTACAGCAATATAGAATACATCAAAACTTAATCAAAACCTGGAACGTGTCACATTGTTTTACGCTGAAATCTTAGAAAAGAGGCCCATTAAGATAGATTAACAACCATTGACTGTCTGCATTATTAGAGTGCTAATGGGCGAAATGTCTATGCTTTTTGACAGCTGACTTTACTTGATTCGGCCAACTGAGGCTTAGTGAGTTGTTTTCAGTGGTTAAGAGTCGAGACACCGGTCATTTACACTCTTTGCTTGACAAAGGAAACAAACGTTTTCGAAAGCTCGCAAAACAAGTTTTCAATTCCTGTTTGTGTTCAAAAACAACTTAGTGTTTATTATTCACACCAAACTGATAATCTTATTCCGAAGATTTACAACCACTTTCACATATGCTAGAACCCCCTATGGTGAATTTATTGTGTGTGGAAGTAATGTTACATGGCTACATCATTATCAATTAAAAATTTGATGACGTACTGAAAAGTCATAAATAACGATTATACACAAAACTGATGACGTCAAATAGCACAAGGTAGTGTGATATAGAAAACAAACAGATCATTTAACTACTCCGAAGGGTCAATGCTTCATTGATTATGGCTGTACTATTACATAGCAGATTGTGATAAAACAAAAGCCGTTTGAACTCCAATGTCTATGTTACTTACAGGTAAAACTCTTCTCTCAAAGCCGACAGTGCAAGTTTAGAGCCATAACTCAGGTTCACCTAAGCTTTATTTCTACACACAGACAACCTCCGATACACAGGGAGTCGGTCATTCGCCATATTTGTCGATTTACCACTAAGTTGCTAACTATCTGTTTGCAGCTTTATAAAGCGTTTTCACCATGTGTAAGTATACAGCAGTCGGTCGACAAACGAACATCAATTACATTAAAACAATATGCAAAGACACACATAGTCAATTACTATACGTCTTTTGTTCACCAGCAGAACGCATTCATTAATGTTTTAAAACAAATAAAAAGTCACAGTATGCATCTATGAAATGGACAAGATGTAACTGTTACAACATATAAAAAAAAACACATATCAAGTAGAAATTAGCATAGTTGGAGAGCATGTATTCCTTTAATAAAATTACGGAAGAAAGAATTATAAAAAGCATTGATTTATGACGGTTTGACCTTTTTTCTGAAGTTTAAAACATGTGCTTCTTTACTCTGTACGTATTACTATGTATTTCTTTGTATTTTACGCTACGCAATGGTTGACTCTACTGGTGGCTTGTAAGTCCCCCGAGGCTGGCCGTAACCTGGTTTCTGACACGGTTTACTTGAAATACGTGTTTAAGAATTCATTTTCTGTAACCGGCCATATTAAATGTAAATTTTTAAAAGAGTTTTAAATTCACCTTCGCCTTCGGCTAATTTCGACCTATATTTATTAACACTTTAGACATGGATTTTAAATCTTCTCTGGCCTTTAGTACCATTAAAGAGACTTCAGTGGCCGGAATGGCCACATAGTGCAGTTAAAATGTATACTTGGATTGCCTTTCTGCATTGACTTGTCAAAGTGTTAAATGGGCGCTCCCTTCCTTCGTATTTCTACTGATTGTTTCAGTGGAGGTTGTTGTTATATCGACTCTGCTGGTGAACTACCTCTCTCCGATATTAGTTTAAACCTTATAGCCGGAACTTCGTCCATTAATTGTACTCCTACATTTGTTTCGGAATACTTGCATCTTTTTCAGTCTTTTGACGTTTAGTAATACTGATGAGACCTAAAGTGACCCACTTACTGTATGCTGCGTCAGTGATTAATTGGATTACTGCATCGACCTCATTAGATTAAAAATATATGCTTTCTTACTTCGTATTTCTAGCAATTATTCTGATGTGTGAACCTAACAAACCCACACTGCAGAGTGTTATCGGGACCCTTGGCCTTAACAAACCCACACTGCAGAGTGTCATCGGGACCCTTGGCCTTAACAAACCCACACTGCAGAGTGTCATCGGGACCCTTGGCCTTCATTGAAGGTAGCTCTCTCTCTCTCTCTCTCTCAGGAAATTGGTTCACGAAAGGAAGCCAAACCCGAGTGATACACTATAACAGTAGAACTAGTCTAAAATCCTTTTAGTCGACTCTTGGCATGTTTCTGAGATTCCTGTGAGTTGATGCTGCTCCGAAGTCATTCAAAGATTCAGTGCACTACTAATCTATTCACTGGTCTCTCAGCCAACGTGAGGATGCTAAGAATATATTTGCAGAAAAAACACGCATGTTCATCATAAGTTTTGACAGAACTAGATTTCGAGATTTTCCAGGCTTTAATCTCATCCTGGTCCTACTTGCGATCACACTTTTTGCAAATGGTCATAATGCATCAGTTATAAATTTATCTTGCATGTCGTACTTCTTCAGTCAGTGTTACGTCCCTGTCAAGTATTGCAATGGGTTTGTCTCGTCTGAAATCTGGTATTCCGTCTTACTTATTTCCAATAGCTTCCAGACAATTTAATCTATGTTTGTGCCCGTTTCTCTGTTTGTTTAGTTAAACCTCTCGGATCGCATTGGGTATTCTTGAACTCAATCTCTCTTCTAACTTCATTGTTATGCGTCATTTGCATTCATTTTTCTTTTCTCCCCAAAACCTTGATTTACACCCGCGTGACGTTGATTGCAGGCGCGGATTTAGATTTAGATTTAGGGAG
>NW_018405529.1:415445-438541 GCF_002113885.1 Mizuhopecten yessoensis
TATTCCGTCTTTGCGTATTGCAGAGTTATCTTCTCTTGAGAGCAAGTATTGATTGTTACGTCATTTGTTTTTGAGAGTAACCTCATCAATTTTTGAGAAAACAACGTAATTTTCTCACACAAACCAATGACGTAACAATCAATATCTGCTCTCAAGAGAAGATAACTCTGCAATACGCAAAGACGGAATAGCACCACGCTGTGAATGATGATACACTTCACCACTATCTCTATCGCCGACTAAAGACACAGTATCAATTTCGTCATCATGTGGTTCTTGCTATTTTAAGACACCTCCTTCTTTGGCGGAAACCTATTCTTTGTTCCATCCTTGATTTGGTTTGTTTTTTCTTCACTTTTTATTAACAGTTATTGTTCATTTAGAGAAGGGCTAGGTTTTGGTGGTGGAGGAAAGCCAGAGTATCTGGAGGAAAAGCCTGGTACGCGACTACTTCCCCGCGTAGGCCTCAAAACCGAGACCCAGTGGTAGGGGGATACCGTAGTATCGTATAGACGGTCAGACACTTGGCCACCGCGGCCCCATGTTCCATTAGTTCCTCTCCACCGTCGTTCATACTTGCAGACATGCATCACACTCCCGATGTTCAAGTTCATACTCCTTAGATATATTTAAGTACATGATAGCATCAGAACGAACCGGTTTGAGCTATAGCGGTTATGGAGCTACACAATTTAGTTTTATACAGTAAAGTTGTAACAAAAAAAGAAATATAAAAAATGATCAAATCACAACAAAGTTTAATTACCTTCAACCTAATACAGAAGGTTATTTTACATACCACGTTCCAAAGCAAAACGTTTTAGGTATTAAATAATCGTTAAATAAATGCACCCAACAAAAAATAACGCAAATAAATATCTTAAAATGTACAAACAAGTATTCGTACAAATGATCTCTTTTCTCAGGGCTTATGTTTGCTAACAAATTAATGCAATACAATTGATTCAACAATACATATGTAACAAATTAATAAATAATCTTGTTTTGTGAATAATTGCCATTGTGGATGCATTCCATTTGTAAAAGTAATTTGTAAGCAAACAGATAACAAAACATGTAAAGCAGTTCTATATAATAATTCTATTGTTAAATAGTATTTAGTTTATTTTCTGTCATCAAACCTTACCTGTTTAACATATTTCATTACAAAATCTTTTGATGAAAAGAAGGAAGTGCATGCCATATACACAGATTTCACTAAAGCTTTTGACAGAGTTAATTATCAATTATTAACAAACTGTCTTCATATGGTATTAATGGTAATCTGTTAAAATGGTTCACGAGTTACTTGAGTGACAGACTTCAACGTGTAACAGTAAATGGAGTAACTTCCGGTTGGTTTAATCATGTTTATCAATAACCTTCCATCTTCCATGTTAATTTCAAAGTATTTTATTGACAATACATATATAATACAAACATATAAGTTAACATTAAAGGAGATATTTGAACAGTATTGACAAAAGAATAAGACAACAGGCTTTGCCTATATCAGTCTTCTTCTAATTCCGGTAGATATGTACAATGCTTAAATATATAAAATGTTGTGATTCGTTTCCTCTCACACTCATGCACACCCACACCCACACCAGCTTATGTCTAATACTCGTTATTTAAGGGATAAAACTTGCCTGAATAACAATAATTATAACAATACATGAATATTCATTTGGAAATTTATCTAGCACGTATAAGTAACGAAACGTTTTGATGATTTAATATAAGAGTCAACATGTATAAGAATAGTTTTATTTAATTGGTTGGATGCATTACTAATACCATATACTAAACAGTGCAGATTTAAATATCCTACTAGATTATAAATAGTGGTAATATGATGCCTAATATTAGAATACAGAGGACATTGAAAGAAAAAATGTATTAGATCTTCCCTCTGTACACCACATACACAGGAAGCATCATCAATCAGATGGTCTTGTAACTTATCACAGTTAAGATCACTTTTAAAATTTCTTAGCTGACATAAAATTATGTTAAGTTTCCTCGGAACACAGTTAATAAAAGTTTCTGAGACGGATGTATCAAAGGTTTTTTTAAGTTTCTTTTTAAAAGATGAAATTGAGATGGAGTCTCGTACAGTGCTATCAAGTGCATTCCATTTTACCATTGTAGAAGGGAAGAAGCTATTCATATAAGTAGTAGTTCTTGTCTGTGGTATATTAAAGAATCTGTTATTTCTGAAGGTATAGTTATTATCTTCCATGTCAGTGAATCTGAAGAAATGTTGTCAACTTTTTTTTACAAATAAGTAAAACTCCATAGATGTTTTAAAAGTACAAAATGGGATGTGAAACATTGAAGAGTGAAAGTTGTGTGAAAAAACCTTGGAATATGGATGTCATCTACCTTTAATTTAAATCTTCACGTTAAAAAAGCTGTATCCAAGGCAATGCAAATGTTACACCGGATCTGGGTGCCAGCTGGACGACCCTAAAAACAAGGAGAGAACAATGACGATGGTTTCACTCGGTGTTTTAATGTTGAGGACAGGGGCACATGACATTGATACACAATGACATAGCTATTGACAAGTAAACTAAAAATGGCAAGTGACAAGCTGAATACCCTATACATTATATACGTATCAACACTGTCATCTTAATCTACTGACAACTGGCAAATATTAAGTGACTTGAAATGTTGAATTGACAGAACATTACATGTATATATCAACTATAAACAAAACTTCGCAATTTGTTAAGTTCAACAATCGACTAGATTAGTAACTGGCAATCCACACCTGAATAGCCGACTGGCAATTAGGCTGGCAATTATCAACAACAGCTCACTGTATGACCTTGGCAATTTATATTACTCCAAAATTGGCAACTAGCCCAAAATATAGAATTCTTACAATATATAACTTATGACAGGTGCGCGAAATGGAACTAAACAACATATTTCTTGTACGTTGGGGTAAAAATGAACTATTGAACAGAACATAGCATTTCGTAGTGGAGCGAGTAGTATTAAACAGAAATTACTATTATTTAGACCGATTCGACAAAGAATTATCCATATTTCAACAAATGTTAACATGACATTATATAAATCAACTGATAATTCTTCCAAGATACATCTCCACATTCCAATATCCTGTTATTTTATCTAATCGAAATACCTTATAAACAAGAATAGCCAAAAGAAATAATTATCTTGATCACAAATTATTATAGTATTGACTAATAATTTTAAAGTTAGTTTGAACTTATTATTTCTAATTAATATCAAAATATATCTTGACAAATACATTAATAAATACAAAGGATTCCTTCCAGTGCTTTGATTTTCCTAATAATTGACACAGTCAGGACTATCTATTTCTGTTTCAGACCTCCTATTCTGATACACGTGTTGCCAATGTAAACACATGGGCGCAGCCATATTGTGACGTCACACCGCGGCCTACTTCAAAGGGCCGAACATTTCCCATTGAGGATTTATAATAAAATGGTAAAGAAAATACTTTTACAGGAACATTCCTCATATGGGATGTAATAACAAGTTAAATACATGAAATAAAACAAGACTTCCAATCACGACATGACATCTCAGTTGCTATTTTGACAAATTACGAAAACTGAAACATACCGCGAACATGCCGTTTTCAGAAACCGACCAATTCCCCACTTCAATCGACAAAATACCACTTTTGAGACCAAATTTGCAGTTGACACTCTACAATATGCTACATCATATATCTATGCATTAGAATATCAAAAAATTATCCTTTGTCAGTCAATATTTATACTAAACTTACCTAAAAACAAGGAGAGAACAACGATGATGGTTTCACTCGGTGTTTTAATGTTGAGAACAGGGGACGATCCGGAACACGGTACGGATATTCCGGAATCAATCGGAGTTACCTCCCTTACCCCATCAGTCACCGAAACATTACGGCATAATACTGAGTAAAAATGTGGGGTCCCTGATCTTGCATAAATCACTAAATATCAACCCGTCACATCATACGAACTAGTTAATAAAATGTGTATCATAATAATTCATTACCGAATATGTATTATTTAATGATCGGTAGCTCCACACTCCTATTTAATTCTGTACCATCCGATCAAATCCGTCAATTGGAAGGATACCGCCTGATCCGTTTCATTGACCCCTGAGTTCGTGAAAATGCGTAGGATGTTATGTAGAATGGTTCTACACTAACCCTAGCCCTAACGTCAGGTCTATTGTATAGAGAGGTCGCCAGCTCTATCGTGTAATCGGCATACGATGTTATGTAGAACGGTTCTACACTAACCCTAACGTCTTTTTGGCAAAGGGTTATATAACAAACTATCTTGGTGCTGTACCGGCAGGGAATGACCCACTTCTTTATGCATGTTTATAAATTCTATATATTATCCATATGCGGTGATATTCACTCGAACCCCGGTCAACACAACTCCAACATCCACCTAGATTTTATTTCTATTTGTCATATTAATATTTGTTCGTTAAGGAACAAAACTCATAATATTGATGCTGAGTTCTCAGGATACGTTCCTTTACCAATATTTCAGTTATATAATGCCAGTTTTTTCCTTGGAACGGAGGAGCGGGGTCCAATAGGGGAATCATAGCACATTCTTTAAATCCTTCTTTTCCTGAAGGAATAACAGGATTATGTTTAATTGCATATAAATATAACCACTGACTTACCATGTAATACATGTACACTACCAGCAACATACATCTGGCTTCTATAAGTTCAATTTTACCAACATTTAAACGTGAGTGATTCAGGCCTTCTGGTCCGTCATCTTTTCCTTTAAAACGCTACTAGTCCTGAACGCCCAAGTAGATTTTGACTAAATTTGGTCTAGAGTATCCTTAGGCCAAGGGGACTCAATTTTGTATAAAAGGTGGGTGTGGCCCCCCTGGGGGCAGAGGGGCGGGGCCCAATAGGGGAAATAGAGGTAAAACCTTGAAAATCCTTCTTCTACCGTAGGGATTAAAGGATTTTATCCTAATTTAGTCTGGGGCATCCTTGGGCCAAGGGGACTCAATTTTGTATACATGGTGGGTGTGGCCCCCCTGGGGGCTGGGGGGGCGGGCCAAATAGGGGAAATATAGCAAATTCTTTAAAATCCTTCTTCTTCTGTAGGAATGCAAGGGTTTGTTCCATATTTGGTCTGAAGCATCCTTTGGTGAAGGGGAACCAATTTTGCATAAACCATGGGTCTGGCCCGCCAGGGGCCTGAGAGGTTGGTCCCAATAGGGAAAACATAGCGAATTATTCTTTAAAATCCTTCTGCTTCTGTCGGAATGAAAGGATTTGTTCCATATTTAGTGTGGAGCATCCTTGGGTAAAGGGGAACCAAATTTGTATAAATGGTGGGTCTGGCCCCTCTGGGGGCTGAGGGGCGGGGCCCAATAGGGGAAATATAGCAAATTCTTTAATATCCGTCTTCTTCTGTAGGAATGAAAGGATTTGTTCCATATTTGGTCTGAAGCATCCTTGGGTGAAGGGGAACCAATTTTGTATAAACGGTGGGTATGGCCCCCCTTGGACCTGAGGGACGGGGCCCAATAGGGGAAATAGAAGTAAAACCTTTATAATCCTTCTTCTACCATATGGATTTAGGGATTTTATCCTAATTTAGTCTGGAGCATCTTTGGGCCAAGGGGACTTAATTTTGTATATGCAGTGGGTGCTGTCTCCCAGGGGGCAGAAGGGCGGGGGCCAATAGGAGAAATAGAGGTAAAACCTTTTAAATCCTTCTTCGACCATCGAGATTAAGGGATTTTTCCATATTTAGTCTGGAACATCCTTAGACCAAGGGGTCTCAATTTGGTATAATTGGTGGGTATGACCCCCCTAGGGGCATAGGGGTGGGGCTCTGTTTGAAGTTTGTTCTCGCTATATCTAAAGTACTGGATGGATCTTTCTGAAATTTCATATGTACTTACAGCACTTACCATGGAGTACTATATCTTTACTTCATACCAATTATTTTAAACATATTCAGGTGAGCGATACAGGCCCTCTTGTTAACAATACCCACAATCATAAAATGACAATCAAATGTGGTTATAAGAAATGTTATCCGAAACCCTATAAGTCTGCAAATAATAATTAACTTGATTTTGTCTTAAAGTACGCTATAGATCATGTTATGCCCATTTGCTTGCTTACAAATTAATAGGTAACGCCACATACCTTTGAAAATTGAATTTAATTCCCATCACATATAATCGATAACATTCCCTGTGTTTATATTCCAAATAGTGTACATACCATTAGATGGCATGACTGGTATAACCATACATCTCATATATATTTATCTACGGCGAGCAATAATGAGTGAAATGCCTGCTCTCTGCTATACAAATATAATTTACTTCCTACATATCTATAAGGACAGTGGTTCATTGTTTAATATGGTACACGTTGGTATTTGGTCCTTGAGACCTTTTACTTCTCTAAATACTCGAATGTCCAAAGGATATATTAACAGACTTTACTGTATAAAAGTAAGCAAACATGGATGTGCCATAGGTGTACCGTTGAACTCGTATCAGTGTCGATAGGTTCAGGTGTCACTAGGGGTTCACCTGTGTCTCTTTACAATAAAAGTGATATTTGATACAAGTAGTATTTTGTACATAAACTGCTTGATATCTGCTAAAAGTATTATTTCGTGTGTTAAGGGTATGCCATCAAAGTAAATGATGTATTAACTTGGTACCAGTTATGATCTATTTACTAAAAAAAATGTCGTATTTTATTGTGTGTAAGTAACTGAATTACGTATGTAAGTATGTATGTATGTATGTATGTATTCACAACCCTATATTTACACGTAGGGTTTGTAAATAAATTTGTATGGCTGTCTATTCAAACCTGAAGAACGATAGTATATTATCAATACCTATTATAAAGTATTCCTAATAATATTATTGTACTATTAATTTCTGGTGTCATATTGTCATTGTTACACCGGATCTGGGTGCCAGCTGGACGACCCTAAAAACAAGGAGAGAACAACGATGATGGTTTCACTCGGTGTTTTAATGTTGAGAACAGGGGCACATGATATTGATACACAATGACATAGCTATTGACAAGTAAACTAAAAATGGCAAGTGACAAGCTGAATACCCTATACATTATATATGTATCAACACTGTCATCTTAATCTACTGACAACTGGCAAATATTAAGTGACTTGAAATGTTGAATTGACAGAACATTACATGTATATATCAACTATAAACAAAACTTCGCAATTTGTTAAGTTCAACAATCGACTAGATTAGTAACTGGCAATCCACACCTGAATAGCCGACTGGCAATTAGGCTGGCAATTATCAACAACAGCTCACTGTATGACCTTGGCAATTTATATTACTCCAAAATTGGCAACTAGCCCAAAATATAGAATTCTTACAATATATAACTTATGACAGGTGCGCGAAATGGAACTAAACAACATATTTCTTGTACGTTGGGGTAAAAATGAACTATTGAACAGAACATAGCATTTCGTAGTGGAGCGAGTAGTATTAAACAGAAATTACTATTATTTAGACCGATTCGACAAAGAATTATCCATATTTCAACAAATGTTAACATGACATTATATAAATCAACTGATAATTCTTCCAAGATACATCTCCACATTCCAATATCCTGTTATTTTATCTAATCGAAATACCTTATAAACAAGAATAGCCAAAAGAAATAATTATCTTGATCACAAATTATTATAGTATTGACTAATAATTTTAAAGTTAGTTTGAACTTATTATTTCTAATTAATATCAAAATATATCTTGACAAATACATTAATAAATACAAAGGATTCCTTCCAGTGCTTTGATTTTCCTAATAATTGACACAGTCAGGACTATCTATTTCTGTTTCAGACCTCCTATTCTGATACACGTGTTGCCAATGTAAACACATGGGCGCAGCCATATTGTGACGTCACACCGCGGCCTACTTCAAAGGGCCGAACATTTCCCATTGAGGATTTATAATAAAATGGTAAAGAAAATACTTTTACAGGAACATTCCTCATATGGGATGTAATAACAAGTTAAATACATGAAATAAAACAAGACTTCCAATCACGACATGACATCTCAGTTGCTATTTTGACAAATTACGAAAACTGAAACATACCGCGAACATGCCGTTTTCAGAAACCGACCAATTCCCCACTTCAATCGACAAAATACCACTTTTGAGACCAAATTTGCAGTTGACACTCTACAATATGCTACATCATATATCTATGCATTAGAATATCAAAAAATTATCCTTTGTCAGTCAATATTTATACTAAACTTACCTAAAAACAAGGAGAGAACAACGNGTTATTGTCACTATTTATTTGGATACTGGTCAAAATACACAATACACTGACAATGACCGTTCAATCCTAATATAGTTATTGTCATACCTCCTTGCAACTTGATTGAAATGAAGGACTTGACATTGACACTAGCCACTCAAACCTGATATGGTTATGTGTTTTTTAAGATTAGCGAGGACTTTGTGAAGGTCTCTTTCCTGTTGTTTTTATTCTACTTTTATCACATACATACAAATATATTATTAATTTGATATAAACGATCAATTCGTTAACCAAGGGTCACTACAAAATAAACAATATCTATATAATTATGTAAATACGCTGATTACAGGTCTGACACAACATGCCAGGAGTTTAGCTCCTACTGCACACCAGGGTTCAAACGTTGGTAACGATCAAGACCTCCCCATATTGTGAGACAAATTTGAAAGGTATTATTGGTATAACTGTGTTAAACCCATCATGTAAATACAATTTGAAAAGTAAGGTTATCAACTTTAATTTGGAATTACACAGATGTGATTTTGGAATTCTCTTGAATCACAGTTGAAAGAATATTTTGTGTTAACACCTATTGAGCATTTTCACGGCATATGCCCGACATGCCTTGAGCGAAATATTCTTGGTTGAATGTAAAGCTCAATAGAACCTTATAAGTAATGTTCTGAGTGAGGTACTTACTTATGATATCACAATATCAAATAAAATCGTCAGTTGGTTTGTTATTTTCACAGAAAATTTTGCATTCTAATAGGCAAGCTTAAAGTAAATGATAAATGTTATACAAGTCATACATCAACTATATTTTCCTCGTGAAACCTTATATTTCACTGATGAAATGAAAATATCTCATCGTTATTGATAAATTAAGTGTCAATAAAATACTGTAAAATAACTGTAGAATAAGTTAAAGCTAAACATAAGTTAATATTTTCAATAATATGCTGATTTCATTAAAGAAACTTGTATTAGTAAAATATATAACTATAAATCTAGAATGATTTCTCTATATACATGTACATTATTATATATATACCATTATCTCAGTAACCTGTTAAAGGCACTTTTGAATTTAATTTAATTAATGTAATGTTCATAAACATGATACAGTATGTCACAATTAGATATATCTCTTGTCCGTTTTATTTTACTCTACTCAATTGATTGAAAACTGTCATTATTTATTTTTTGATCATTAAACATCAACTTCATACTCTAGTCCAATCACAGTTACCTTTTATACAATCATTCAGACCTGATTATTGAGTTAAAACAAGGGCACAATATATTTCTTACCTATTACTTCAACATAATTACACCCTTACATACATGTATGTAAAAACTTATAAATAAACTATATTTAGATATAAATAAAGATTTTCATTGCCAGAATTTGTAGATAATAAACAAAAAAACAGTATATAATAAATAACAGAGAAAAATCAACTTAAATAAAAAAGCAACCACAAATGAATTTTTCACAAATACTTAAAAAGAAAACTTGACATCATCCAAGGTTCAGAATAAAACAATCTGTTCATTGGAAACTCTCTTATAACTAAATGAAAACGATCTTTTTCTTAACATCATACATTTAATGTAAATGTGTCCTGGTTTAATGAAGCTCATCCTATCAAAAATGTTGTTAAACACATAGTTAACTAACACAGCTTTGACAAAATTATTTTTTAAAAACTTTGTCAAACATATTACCTTGAAATCTGAACACACTTACAAAGCTGACCATGAACTACATATAGTTCATCTCAGAATCTTTTTCTTGTTTTTCTTAAATTCTAAATGAATGAATGATTTTTTTTCTTTGATCACTACTTCTTTGCTTCTTTGTTATCCTCGGGACCTTTGAAGAAGTTGTACAACAGCCCACTAACAGCTACGGTACTTGCAGCTGCCACAGTCCATGCTAAGGCTGTATCAGCCTAAAATATAAAATAGATCAGTTAAATAAGATACTAAATTTGTACACTCTATTTGAAGCAGGCATTGTCAAGATCAATACAAAGATTAAGAGTCGGAGGTGGAGATGAGATTATGGGAGAAAGACAGAGTGATGATTCACAAAATATCCACACTGTATACCACTAAACAAAAACATGTATATACCGGACACTATACACAAATATATGCATATATAGATTCTCCAAAACAAAAACATGTACAAACACAAGAAACATTCGTGTACGGTCCAATTAAGTTGTGATGACAGTCATATTACAGATCAATTTTCTAATCAGCGATCACTACCGATACCATTACGAACAGAACAGAGACTTTGATCTGAGCACACGTATACCTTGAAGACGGATTGGTGAGAAAAACAGGTCTAGTAGGCTACACAATAGTTTTTTGCCAACCCAAAACCAATTTCCTCAACATTTTCACAGAAATAGAATACATATGTCCGTGCCTGTTCGTATCCAAAGTCTTAATCACTAAAAAAGTTCTCCCTCCCTGTTTTGGTATCTCAGAGACGTATATACTAAAATCCCTAGGTACCAGAGAGTCCAAGACCATTCTGACCAGGTTTACACAGAATACAGTAAATTTAATAGTGTGTTACATGTATAGTAGTACTGATTATATGCAAAATACATCCTGATCAGAAATTAAATACTTGTGTGACAAATTACCTTATTTCATATGAGCATTACATTTTTTTTCTTTTTGTAATTACATTTGTATTAATCAACCAATAAAACAACACATTTGTGTGATCAAAAGCACACAATAAGTCAGTACATTTGTTAAATTGCATGATTGGGCATAATTTGCATGGACGATGCATGCATGCAATGATGAGTGTGCTAAATTAAATGCACACAGTATTTTGGTGTGTTATGCTTTCACACAACTGTACATGAATGCTGGATACTACAAAACAAACAAATGTATATAACAGCTACACCCCTACACATATACGGGTGGTCGGGTGGTGGGGTGGCACGGTAGATATCACACTCGCCTTTCACCAAGGGGGACGTGAAAAGATATGGGTACACCTGCCCAACCAAGTGGGTTTTCTCAAGTACTCCGGTTTCCTCCCACTTTAAGACCCCCAGTGCATTGTGTCACCATTTCTCAGTAGAATTTCTTAAAATTTTGTAGTTATGTTGCTTTGAAGTAAAGAAAATTTCCTGCCACAAAAATAAGATAGGTTGTCATAATTTTAAGGAATTTAAATGGAAATTTATGAAAAAAGGAGTGACTTTTGAAAAAGAAAATGACAGTTTGTTGCAAAATAATGTCAATACTAGAATTATGTCAGTGTGACATTAAAGCCGCTCACCTCTTTAAATTTTTAGTAAAGCTTCAGTAACACATTGAGCATCAATATCTACTATAATACCTCAGATATGTGTTTTTTATTCTGCTTATTGAAAATCAGGTCATGTGATGATGTTGCCTTTGGAATTTTCAAAATCAATCACCTCTTAAATGATGCCTTAACATTTCTCCCTCTCCTCTTTTTTCACCCTCTTTTGTGACGCATTGTTGTAATTTTTATTAACTAGCATCCTCCAATGATGTGACATGAGTATTTACATGCAGAATGGCAATCGGTGAATGGGTAATAAAGAATAGGTGCATTTTGTGCTTGTGAAATGAAGGATAATTAATTATAACAGTAGTGGGAAAACATGCATGGAGAAAAAAGACTTTGTACTCCTTTTATTTTTATTTATTTTTTATTCATATTAATAATAATTATTAATATATGTAGTGACTTCATTTACTGTCATTGAATATACAATTTATCTCAAAATCTCACAAATGTCCTTGGAATATATTTGAATTATATTTCTCAATGTGACTTTACCAACGTACGAGTTATTTCCCTTACACCGGATTGGATAATATTTTGACACAGCGCGAATTCTTGTCAAACAGCAGCGGCAGTTGTGTCATGTTCTTAAATTGTTACATTTTCATAAATAAATACACCAGAAATAGCATGCTGTGTTACAGAAATATTTGATAAGCATACACAGTTCACATATCGTTTCGTCTCAGAGCCACATCCGTGGTAGCAACAATGGTTTATTACCGTTATCAACCTAAGCACGATATGTCATATTACGTTCCCGTTTGATACATCAAAATAGAGGTTATACTTCATCACTCATACGGTTAATAAGTATATATATTTACTTCTTCCTTGTAATTACAAAATATAACAAGAGGCCCATGGGCCTTAACGGTCACCTGATATATTTATACAGAGAGTTGATTTTGTTTTTAACACGAACAGAAATATTATTCAAAGTGACAAAAAACAATAAAACCACCTTATTCAATATCTAGCATACAGATTTAAGACTAAAAGTATTTGAAACTAGCACCTCTGATTCTAAACAAGGAAAATGAAGAAATTTTAGCACATTGACTCCTTTGGGCCCCACCCTACATCCCTTGGGGGTAGGGCTGGCTCAAAATGTTCAAAGTATCAAACTGTCAATTCAGGGATATAATTCCAATCAAGTTATTTACATGTAATATTCAAAGTATCATTTGCCATTATAAACCATAATAAATTTTGCCCCCCTCCTTCCCCAGGGGGTAAACGTGAGACCCTAGGGTCATAAACCTTAAGACCCTTCCATCTATGAAGAGTGTTTGATTTTACCATATCTGGGTCTTTGAGAAGAAGATTTTTGAAATTTCAGTCAATTCAACCCTTTTTGGCCCCACCCATCAGCCCGGGGGGGTCAGTCAGGGCTAATATGTGCATACCATCAAACTGCCATCGAATACTCATAATGCTAACCCAAATTGAATCACTTCCAATGGAAATTAAACAAATGTTGGTCCAAAATGTGATTTCCCTATATAAACTAAAGTAAAGTTTACCCCCTTCACAGGGGTAAACGTGAGACCCCAGGGACATGAAATTCACAATTTTGGTAAAGCACCTTAAGACCCTTCCATCTATGAAAAGTATTTGATTCTACCATATCTGTGTCTTGAGAAGAAGATTTTGAAATTTTAGTCAATTTTACCCTTTTTGGCCCTGCCGCTCAGGCCCCTGGGGGCTGGGGACCAAACCGGCCACTACTTTTGTTGACCTTTTGCCATGAAAGGTTTCTGCAAAATTTCATTGAAATTGGTTCAGGGGTTTTGGAGAAGAAGTCGAAAACGTAAATTGTTTACGGACGCACGACGGACGACGCCGGACAAAAGGCGATCGCAATAGGTCACTCGAGACTTTGTCCCAGGTGACCTAAAAAGCTAGACCGTACAGACAGCGTCAATGCTTGACTTGACAGTCTTCACATGTGCTTTCCCGAATCAGAGTCACGAAAACAAACACTCCTCCAACCTTAATTTGAGTTGCTAAAACGCTCAAACCCAGTGCGGGAATTTCACCACCACAATACTCGTAGAATGCACCAGAGATAAATGTTTTGTTTGGTGAAGGGTATCTGAAGCTTTAAGTAACCCCCTGGTGAGTGTCAGAGATTCTACTTTCTATTTACGATAACGAAACTATATAGCGGAAGCATGCAAGACTGAATTATGCGCACGCACCCCGAACGGAAGTGGGTCCGTCATTTCGTCTCTTGACAGAATCAATAAGCCGCTCAACTCTCGCCAAGAGTGGCTTAAAAAAATGATAATGCCATAGATTAGTATTGCATTAATGTAAATCAATTTAATAAATGCTGAAATGATGTCAAATAAATTATCTATAAACGATTAAAAATTGACATTTTATAATAAAACCATATATACACAAAGTAGTTGCAGGTAAGAGTTATCTTTCTTGAAAAACTTCACAGTAGTGAAATAGGTAGCCGGTTTCCTGAAGTACAGAACAAGAGATCCCAGAGGGATCTTGGCGCCCACCATTGTGCCATCTTCATTAGTTCTATGTCAGTTGTTCTTTTCTCTTCTTTCCGCTAATCTGTTTGATCGAGTCATGTTAACAGTAAATGCACCATGAGGTAACTTTTGATCTAAACTTAATACTGATGTGTATGAAAACCAACCTTCAAAGTGAGTTTTGTCATTTCACATATTTACTAGTACAGTACTGAAAGAAATAGAATCGATCATTACAATATGAGAAAGATCTTTTTAGTTCTTCCTTTAGCCATTTAGTTTTTATGATCAGTCTCAAAATATAACATGCATAACGAGGGATCAAGGGGAACCTACATATCAAATTTGAGAAAGATCCCTCAAGTTATTCCTGTGAAATAGTACTAACAAACCTTCAATGTAAAAAATCCAAGATGGCTGTCGGTAGGCCATTTTGTTTAACTGATCAGTTTCAAAAGTAAACATGAACAAATAAAAGGATAGTGGGGAACCTGCATTGGCTGGCCCCAAAAATATTTTTTGGGCGAGTAAAAAATTTGAAGCACTGGCCCAAATGACATATTGGTGGCTCAAATAATTTTGGGAAGAAATATTTCCACAGCATTTAACATAATGTTTCGGCACATTTAAACTACATATACATGTAACATGACAATGTTTGTAATATGTAAAACAGATTAAAACATTATATTTTAAATTCTTCAACCCTAATTAAAACCTGACATGTTTCCAAAAGAAATACACAAAATGTGTTCCCCAAAGAAGACACCCTGGTCGTATTTATATAGAAAATCTGAAGAAAAAAAATATCATCACATTTTTTAAATCTTGGACAGTTCGATTCAAATTGAAGTAATGACAACTGAAAAATATACTGCCCCCAGTTAATGTGGAAGGGACTATAATTTCTTTTATTCATAAATTTTTGACAGTCGCCCAAACTATTTGTGACTACCTCACTTTTGACAACTTTTGGTCGCCCAAGCAAGAATTTAATCGCCATTGGCGAGCAGGCGACCATCCATTTCAGGCACTGCTGCACAACAAGGGAACAAGGGAAACCTACATATAAAATTTAAGAAAGATCCCTCTGGTACATTTGTACTTTCGGAGAAATGGCGGTAACAAATCTTCACTATCAAAATCCAAGATAGCTGCCTTTCGACCATGTTGTTTATCCGATCAGTCTCAAAAGTTGCCCTGCACAGTAAGGGACCGAGGGGAATCTACATACAAAATAAGAGAAAGATCCCTCTGGTACTTCCCGAGAAATAGTGATAACAAACTTTCACTATCAAAATCCAAGATGGCTGCCTGTTGGCCATGTTGTTTATTCGATCAGTCTCAAAAGTTGCCCTACACAGCTTAGGACCAAGGGGAACCTACATAAAAAAATTAAGAAAGATCCCTCTGGTACTTCTTGAGAAATACCGATAACAAGAATTGTTTACGGACAGATGATGGACGACAGACCACGGACGGACCACGGACGCAGGGTGATTTAAGTAGCCCACCATGGTGGGCTAAAAATGGACACATGTGGCTCATTGATAAAAACAAGAGGCCCAATGGGCCTGCATTGCTCACCTGGTATTAATCTCACACTTGTAATCTTCACTTGTAATCTTAAAAGTGGACTAAAATACAGCTACAGGCAGAATATCAGTGTTTGATTCATAAGAACCTATTAAAAGATTTAAACATATGACGCATGTGACCTTGAATGTCGAACAAGGACATTAGGTTGAACAGAGTTTATAGTCTTCCAACCCAGCATGCTTCTGGCAAAATTTCATTACCCTGGATCTTTTGGTTATACAGAACAAATCATTTAAGGATTTAAACATATATTGACCACTGTGACCTTGAATATGGGCAAAGGTCATTCACTTTGTAGTCCTTCATCCTAGCATGTTAATGGCCAAATATCATCACCCTTGGCCTGCTTATTAAGACGTCTAAAGAAGTTTAAAGGTTTTTAACATATTTGACCCATGTGACCTTGAATATATGTCAAGGTCGTTCATTTGAACAAACTTGGTAGTCCTTCATCCCAGAATGTTACTGGCATTATCCTAGGCCTCTTGGTTATTCAAAAGAAGTTCTTTTAAAGGTTTTTTAACATATTCAACCCTTGTGACCTTGAATATAAGTCAAGGTCATTTGAACAAACTTGGTAGCCCTTCATCCAAGCATGTTACTGGCAAAATATCATCACCTTATACCTCTTGGTTATTCAGAGGTTATTAAAAGGTTTTTTCATTTGGACAAACTCGGTAGTCCTTTATTCCAGCATGCTACTGGCCAAATATCATCATCATCCTAGGCATTTTGGTTATTGAGAAGAAGTTGTATTACAGGTTTTTAACATATTTGACCCCTGTGACCTTGAATATAAGTCAAGTTCATTCATTTGAACAAACTTGTGGTCCGTCATCCTAGCATGCAACAGACCCAATTTCAGTACCCTGAGCCTTTTGGTTATTGAGAAGTCGTTTTTAAGATTTTACGACATTTGAACCCTGTGACCTTTAANCTTCATCCCAGCATGCTACAGGCCCAATATCAGTACCCTGGGCCTTTTGGTTATTGAGGAGAAGTTGTTTAAAGATTTTAACATATTTGACCCCTGTTACCTTGAAAGTGGGTCAAGGTCATTCATTTGAACAAACTTGGTAGTCTTTCATCCAAGCATGCTACAGGCCCAATATCAGTACCCTGGGCCTTTTGGTTATTGAGAAGAAGTTGTTTGAAGATTTTAAAACATTTGACCCCTGTGACCTTGAAAGTTGGTCAAGGTCATTCATTTGAACAAACTTGGTAACCCTTTATACCAGCATGCTACAGGCCCAATATCAGTTCCCTGGGCCTTTCGGTTATTGAGAAGAAGTTGTTTAAAGTAAAATATTGGCGCCGGCACCGCACCACTGCATTATAACTGAATTAATGCCTGGATTGCTTTGAAATACTTTATTATTGAGAGAACACACTGTTCTGTCAATAATAAACATACAATAATCACCATTATAAGATCATGGACAAAACCTAAACATAAATATAATGACTCATTACACAGTTATTACGGTACAATGTATTTCTGTATTCTAATATTCTGCCAAGAATGACAACTCTTTGGTAATATATTTATTAACAATGTTTTCTACTTACTTTTCCTGTATTTTTGGCACTTTGTAACACAAAAAGGTCTGAGAATATGCGGAAATTGTGATACTGTCTCCCTACATTGCATTTTCAACTAGGGATGTACTTCCTATTTCCGTTTATCAATACACTCATTCGACCTTAACATCTGGGCCAACGAGAGTGATCAATATAAGTTGTAATAACTTGTTTCATAATTGTTGTAAAATATTTTACATTCAGAAACCAAGTATTTTTTGTTTACCTTTTCTGCAGTGAGAACAATCATTACTTATTTATGTGTTGTGTGGTCATAAAGCACTTACATAAATTTTGTTTACCTGTTTTAAAGACAGAAAACTGATTTTGTCATTAATCTACCTGTTCTGTTGACAGTTTTATGGTTATCTTGTTCCATCCGCAGAAAGCCTCTCATAAATCCTTTACCTGATCCATATTAAAATATATCATTAACTCATGTATTATTTACCTGCTCTGACCACTTCTTTCCATATCTAATGAAGGCCGCAAAATGTTCACAGTTATTCCACAGAACATTGTAGCCTATCTCTCCGACCATCTCCATGGCTACCCGCACCATCTCGTGTGGTTGACGAGGCCTGAAAACAGAACAGCCTACCAGTATATATACTATACAAACTGACATTGTTTATGTAGGAACAGAGGTATGTAAAAACTTAAGTGAGAAGACTAAATACATCAACAGCTAAGGTTTCAATACTACATATTTCCTATCTACATATATACATACGAGCATTTCCTGTCCTTTCCATTATTTATTTTCGCTTTACATTTGAGGGCAATTTTCCAGAAGTCATCAATCATCACCCAGGCTTTGCTGAAATTCTTTCCACAGATAGTAAATACACTCCCAGAGTTGATGTTCCCATTAATACCATCATTGTCCCCTCCAGACAGGTGCACAATCCTTCCTTCACCTTACCAGAAAAATAAGGAGGAAAACAACAACAAATCAATAAACATTATCTTCATAGTGTTTCAACAATTGTAAAACAGTTAAATATAGTTTTGTTCCAGTACAGTAGCACTACAAAGTAAAGTATTCATTATATTGCAACAGCATGTTTTAATCTACCACTGATATGTTTGAGCTTAATTTGCAATCAAATCTTCTTGACGTGGACATGGATAAACATGATGCCCAGCCATGGCAACTTTTTGTGCCTTTCTCTTTCAAAATATTCATCTCGTATCTAGAAAACTGTATTTTTGCCCTTTAAAAAATCATTGCAGTTTCTGATCAAGGAAAATTCCCAAAGATTACGATGTGACAAGATGGAATATGTTAGCCCAAAGCATTGTTACATTACATCATAACTAAAAGTCTGACCAATGAAGTTGTGTCCAGGGTGTCACTTACTGGTTGGTAACAAAAATATTTACCAACTCCAAGCAGGATTACCTATAGAGTTGATAGTGAGGAAGAGAACAGGTTCTGGAATATGTCACAATGTTACATTGATCCACATTTACATTGTTCTATCAGATACTATTCAGCCCCCATTCACAGTATCACCTACCTAAATAGACACCCCAATGGGAGTACCAGCCTCTTGGGAACTCCACCATGTCTCCAATCTTAAGGTCATTGAGGACTGTAGCATTATGGGATTGTACTGACATAGAGTTTCCAGCCATATTGCATTAACTTCTGAAATGAAAAATAACAAAACAATAAAAATTGAAAAATAATAATAACAAATAGTTGAATTAGGTTTAAGATTGAAAGGACAACAGAAAAACAAGAGATCCAAAGGGATGTTGGCACCTACAATTGTACAACCTTTATTACTCAATCTAAGACTGATCTTTCGTCTTATTTTCTCTTATCTGTTAGATTGAGAATCATGTCAACAGTAAATACATCAAGTGATAACTTTAGATCAAAATTTTATACTGCTGTTTTTGCCATTGTCCTTTCAAAGTGAGATTGTCCTTTCACATATTGACAACTAGTGCATCAAACAGGAGTACAAAAGACATTCCTGCTTTCTTGCATCCTTCTTTTTCTTTCTATGAAGTACAAAATGAAATGTGCAAAACAAGAGAGCAGGAAGAACCTATTTAAGGAAGAACATTTCTAAGAAACAGGGCCAACAAACATCAATGGTTAAATTCAAGATATTGAACAGGGCCGTCCTTTTTTCTCAATCAAGGTAAATAAGAAACATGCACAAAAAAAGCCTAGTTGGGAACTTTGTAAAAATCTACCACCTGGCAACAATCTTGTTCTCGCACGCAGTTTCAAATCTGAACATGCAAAACTAAGGACCAATGAACATCTTCTTGTGATATTTGAGAATGATTCCTTTGGACTGGGTCAATCGTCAGCGACCAAGTATATTTAGCTACATCATGTAAATTGGTAGAGCGTCCTTCTAGAGTTTTGGAGGTCCCTGGTTGTAATCCCGGTCTAGCCATTGCATTTCTCTTTTTCATGTTACAAAATTGGCAAGCTTGCAAACCCTTGTTTCAAGTACTGCGTGAATGCTTGGCAGGGGAATATCTGAACCTGAATTGTAAATAGTGATGTCTTTGAGGGGGGAAAAGGGAGGAATGTAAAGGAACTGGACTGGGTTGATTGTCGGCAACCAGGTGGCTCCATTAGTAGAGCCACCGTCTAGAGTTCAGGAGGTCCTGAGTTTAAATCCAGTCTTGCTGTTGCATCTCTCCTTCTTCTATTTAAAAATCCCTCTCAAAATTAAACACACTCAACGAAAGAGACCATAAGGATTAATCTGAAGACATTTGAGAAAGATTTAACTTGTACTTACCTTCTGAGAAAAAGCGATAAGCTTCAAATGTCCAAATTAATCCACCATCTACAGCCCACCACTAGAGAATTGTATGCTAAAAAAATAATCTTATTTCATCAATATGAGTTTTCTCCTTTATTTCTATAGCTTTCAGACCTAACTGAATTACTACAAGAGTAAAATACCTTACTAACATGCATATGGGTAAACTATCATATCAAACTGTACTTGTATAGACATCACATACAAATGAATCACATGACCAATGTACATGTGTAATGCAATGGAATATGTGTTTCTTACATAATGTTCATAAGATAAGATCAGATAAGATTTTTTTTATCTAAAGTCGGCGAATATTTGACCGACATGCATGTTACATAAATAAACATTCATACTTATACAAGATAGGCAATACAAATACTATATTTGATAAAACACATCAGACTTCAAGTTATTTTCAATAAGGACAGATTTGACACATTGCAGTTAGACAAAATATCTAGAATATTTTAAAACACATCAGATTTCATATAAAGTCAATAAATTAGCACTGATCCAATAAAATACATGTAAAATTGACACAGGAGAGGTGTGTAGAAGTGAAGGGGCTGGGGTTGAGGTTTAATTTGCAGGCTGAACATTTGCATTGTGTACCGTTCCGGGAGGATATTAAAGATTTGAAGTGAGTGAAGTTATTTGTTGTCCTAAATGTGCTGAGTAGATTGCTCCAAAGGCAGGCTGCTGTGTATCTGAAGGATGTCATGCTGTATGTAGTGGTTCTAACTTGTGGAATGTTAATATGTTGGTTAGTAGTGTATCTGAAACTGTCTGTAGTTTTGGGTTTTAGGTGTGACAATGTTGTGGGGGGTATGGGTTGTGGTTTCTTGTATAATTGTATGTTTCTATTGCCATTTCTCTCATTCTTCTTATTTTTAAAGTAGTTCTGTGTGCCCTGGTCAATAGGTCATCGTAAGAATATCTACTTTTGTAACATCTGTTTCAGAACAGAAGTGCCAGGAAAGTGGGCAGAAGTGAAAATGTGAAAGAATAAAGGTGTGGAATATTGTGAGTTTATTAAGACTGTTGATGTGTTTTCTAATTTTGTAAAGTACATTTAGTTCATATCAAATTATTATTGTGCAATATAGAAGACTTTAAAAATAATATAATCATTCATATATGGTAACGTTTAGGGTTAATTATCGTCATTATTTTGATATATGGTAACGTTTAGGGTTAATTATTGTCATTATTTTGATATATGGTAACGTTTAGGGTTAATTATTGTCATTATTTTGTCAATGGTCATTCAATCTCGGTAATGTGAAAATGA
Organism: Mizuhopecten yessoensis; assembly: GCF_002113885.1. NCBI lineage: Eukaryota > Metazoa > Mollusca > Bivalvia > Pectinida > Pectinidae > Mizuhopecten > Mizuhopecten yessoensis. The sequence goes on from NW_018405529.1 coordinate 436,934, forward strand.
CAGGCCAAAAAGCCTAAATAAGCTCATTTATGGTGCCCTAATTTTTCTTCTTTTGGGCCCTATTTCTCTATCTTAGAGGACCACATGCTTTATATACAATGTAGTCTCCTAGCTTGGCCCTAATTCCTGTAGGAACTCTATCTAAATCAGAGATTTATAACGATAGATATAAATCTCTGATCTAGATAGAGTTCATACAGGAATTAGCTTGGCCCATGCCCGGTTCTTTGTTAACTAAAGGTTGACTATTTTTTGTAGTTGTGTATGTACAACAATTACCGAGTCTGTTCTTATTTTGAGTAAAATGGAGTAGGAGAGCGGGGTATTTACCCTGTTTGTATTCACAGGCTCCAGCTATGTAGTTTTTTTCTGGGACTTGTTGATAATTGGCCCTATTCCCATTTGAAACTATTTCATGTTCATGTTTATGTTTAAGGTATTTCAGTGTCAGTGTATTAGGATGTGATTCGCAAAAAAAGGTATTGCGGTGTTTCCAAAGGTTCAGTATACCTGATAATGGGACCTGTCATAATAAAATGAAACACGAATATAATAAAACGGACCTTGGATACACTTACCTTGATTTGGGATCCCTGAGCATGTTCAATCTACTTTCGTTTTTTGCATTACACTACAAACGGACGATTATATTAGTTAGCTACATGTTCTAAAAAATATATTCACCAGGACTTTCCGACAAAAAGTTATAGACAAAAAAGCAACGAAACGCTTTAAGCATAGTTGTACATTGAGGTGTAAATTCGAAACCCCTACTCTGTGACTGAAAATAAATAATTCTGTCGATGACTAATTATGATCTTGTAAATGTTTGTAGAATATGTAACAAAAAGAAACGGATAGGGACATAGATCCGGATTTTCCTGAATACTGTAGTAATAAAGTATTAACTTAATGTCATTTTTTTAAACTTTTCACATATTTCTTGTCTTCCCTACTTNTTTTCTCCTTTTACCTATACATTGTATTGACAAGAGTGATAATGTGAAAAGGGGAGAAGTTCATAATTAACTCGCTTAAATCATGTCACAAAGTCAAAAAGTGTCAACACAGTTCGGTTTATAAGTCTTTCCAAATTTCTTACATGTCATCGACAAAATATCATGTTTTAACTAATTTTATCACTAGCACAATAAATTGGGCTTGAATCTGGGGTTGAGCCTAAGAACATCAGTTACATGAATACATACGGGCCCAGAGCATATGATGGATTGTGGATGCTATGAATGATATCCTTATAAGAATCGTACTGCCATATATCTCTCAGTTTTGGGGGAGGACATTGTTGTTGATCAGAATCACTTCTTGTTGGGGTGTGTTGACCTGTTACACTTACTTCGTTGTTGGAGAATTATAGATTGGCTACTATCACTCATATCATTTGAGAACAGAGAGTTTAAAATGTATCGGTCACTTTTGGGTGGACGCACATGTAATTGTTGACAATTTTCACCCAATTATGATGAAGACATATTGCTGTTGACATATTGCAATATGTCTCACGTTTGTGTTGGACCACGGAATTAGATTAGACCGTGATTGGACATAGATGTTGACCTGTATCAATATATATTTGTGTGTGTGTGTGTG
>NW_018405529.1:438575-445353 GCF_002113885.1 Mizuhopecten yessoensis
CATATAACACTGGATCCTACATATAACACTGGATCCTACATATAACACTGGATCCTACATATAACACTGGATCCTACATATAACACTGGATCCTACATATAACACTGGATCCTACATATAACACTGGATCCTACATATAACACTGGATCCTACATATAACACTGGATCCTACATATAACACTGGATCCTACATATAACACTGGATCCTACATATAACACTGGATCCTACATATAACACTGGATCCTACATATAACACTGGATCCTACATATAACACTGGATCCTACATATAACACTGGATCCTACATATAACACTGGATCCTACATATAACACTGGATCCTACATATAACACTGGATCCTACATATAACACTGGATCCTACATATAACACTGGATCCTACATATAACACTGGATCCTACATATAACACTGGATCCTACATATAACACTGGATCCTACATATAACACTGGATCCTACATATAACACTGGATCCTACATATAACACTGGATCCTACATATAACACTGGATCCTACATATAACACTGGATCCTACATATAACACTGGATCCTACATATAACACTGGATCCTACTGGAGGTATGTCCGTAGGATACGAATTACTTAAAATATTATATGGGGCAAAGAAGTAGTTTCAACAGTGTCCGCACTGTTGGAATTACTTCTTTGCCCCCCATAATGTATACATATACATACATCAACGTTAGGACTACACTGTCACTTTGTATATATAATTTATACATAAATCTTGTAATATTATCAGTAAATGGCTGCCAGTATCTGAATGGTTCGCAGGCACAATACACTTGTGTATATGTTTATGTGTGCTGTTACCCATATCGGTAAATCATATGTGTATTTCAGACATTTGTAACGAACCCTTGTGCTGTAACCATCCTGTCAAACACATGTATCGATAGTTATGATGGTACTTACTGGTCAAACACCCGAAATGTCGCGTGAAAGAAAGAAGAAACCCTACTTTATTTTGGGTTTCCCAATTTGATCACGAGAACAGAACTTTCGTTTTGCATTATGATACCATTGACTAGACGAAACCAGCAGGTACGTCATGAGCAACATGTAGGTGATGTCATGGGAATTATCTAAGAAACCAAAAGTGAAACTTAACGAAATGTTAATTTCGTCGTTACAGTTGAAGTCTGAAATCGAAAATATATTTCATTTTGTGATTTATTTTCTACAATTTATTTGATAACAGATAATCGTGTTGACATATATAGATAATGTAAAATGCCGAAAAAACGAGATCTCAGGGACCTGATAGTTTGTTACAGCTATATTTGAACCTAAATTAAGGTGTTCAGAGTAATTTTACCTGTTTTAGGGGTTTAGATCGACTTTCGGTAAAAATAACACCCCCAATGATCATGTATAGGAGCATGATCATTGGGGGGTCATTTTTACCGAAAGTCGATCTAAATCCCTAAAGCAGGTAAATGACTCTGAACACCTTATAGTTTAGGTCCAAAAACAGCTGTAACAAATTATCAGGTCCCTGTGTCTCAGATCACAGTTAATTCACAAATTAATAACTGTTGAGACTTATGTTTGATTGAACGAAAAACTAAAGAATTATTTGTTTGTCAGATTAAATTTTGAAATTGTGAAAATATATAAAACACAGGCTTTAGAAATACCAGAGACAAACATACGGGGTCATTTTTTAATATTACTCTTCTTTCCCTTCTTTTACCAATTCAGATTTATCCAACTGGGCCATGTATCGAACAAAATCTAGATTTAAGTTGTAGTCTTGCAATTTAAATGTTTCCTTTGTTTTTTTATTGTTGCCATTTAACGAGTGATATTTTCATGATATATTTTGTAAAGTGCTGCCCGAAAACGAGCTTTCTGCGGCATTAATTCTCGAGTCACATCCACATTGCAGTAACATCTATGAGGATATATATGATTTTTTTTATTTTTTTATGAATATATTTTGTCCCCATTGTTACAGTACATCAGCAAATTAAAAAAATCAGTTCACTGTAAAAAGTACCTTCATACATTATTGCGCATCAACACTTAATAAAAAAAAAAGTCACATTCAGAAAACTGAGGTGCGTTTCATTTTTATTGTACATTAATTTCTGGCGTTAGAAAATATTGTATTGATAAATGCATTAAACTTACCTGTAAAATCTACAAATGTTATAACCACCGCATGGACCGACACTAACGTGCTCAGAATTATGTATAGGGTATATGTTGGTTTGTTAGTATTAACAATTGCATTTATTGCAGCAAGATCCATATATTATATAGATATAGTGTACAAATATTGAATTGTATTGAACTTGTATGGCAATATATATATATATGGGCAGCTATGTTGCCGTCACATATACAAGTTCCGTTTGAACGCTAGAAACTATATAATATTACGAGATCATTCCTTATTTTTATCAAGATGGCTGTCACTCAGATCCTTTATTGGTTTTCCAAGATAGTCGATCAGCTGTTTAAATATGTCTTGTCTTGTCGTTAAGGATATGAAACATTTGAGTCGTAAATACGCCCTGATTTCACTCATTCCTACGTCATCTGTGCCTACATTGTCCATGTTTATTATTTCGATAGCTTTGTTACTCTTCCAGGCTATCTTAAACTCCATTCGCATCCAAACTGACTCTGTTTTACTGTAGGTTTCTGATAAAATACATAAAAATGTTCTCGATTGTTGTACAGCAACTTTGATCTCTTCTTCCCAAAGATTTCCAACCGACATATCCCTACCGGGTACAAAAGTTGTGAAATTCGAACTATGTAATATTCTAAGTAGATAGTCCATAACAAATCTTCGAGAATCATCATCATTTTCATCAAAAGAAACGAAAACGTCATATTTGCATGTACATCCATCATCTTTTACAATCTTTCTCCTAAATTTTCTCAGCAAAAGTTTGATTTCAAGATGAAATAGAGATCCGACAGCTGCTGCCGTTAGTGATATTAATGCTAAACCCAGACATGTCGACAATATAATTGTTAAAACTGTATTTATGTGGGAGTTATCACAGTCCACTAAGAATGGCCCAGCCAGTTCCACAAGCGTCTTACTGTCTCCGTTTCTAATGTTTTCACAGAACAACGGATTTAGAAAGTGTACAGTTCCTCTCTCACGCCACTCCCCTATCCAGGTATTGTTGCACGTACATTCTATTCCATTATCTCCTAAGAGTACATGGTTTGGATCTAAGAGCTGGAATGATTTCGGTAGATCTTTTAGGTTGTGCTTGTCCAAATCCAGTTTTGATAACGAGACAAGAGATTTCCCCACTTCGCTATCAATAGCGTTCACACCGTTGTCTGATAAATCCAGTATACGAAGTCTGTGCATATAGACTCTGTGTTCTAAACGTTGCACGTCATTATTTGCCATCAGAAGTTCTACTAAAAAGGCACTTTCCGGAAGTGCCATGGGCATTTGCTGCATCTCTGTAAACGAACAGTTCACGATGATCCGCCACTGTGTCGGTTGCTCAATACATGTACAAAATTTTGGACAATTAATACGAATATTACAAATCATCCGGTCGTATGTCTCCGGATCGTTCATATCTAATGTTGAGTTACCTTGATTTGAACATGCGAGACCGCTCATAGTTGGAATCATGGTTATAACTTTCCAATTAGATTCCAGGTATAGTGCTACGTTACAGTCGCAAGTTAGAGTAACATTTTGCAAATCATATACACCTGTTGGTACCATTAATGGTATGTACTGTATCAGATGAGGATCCTTTTTTAAAAGAAAGGAGAACATATCCTCTTCCATGGAACAACCTGTGAACGAAATATCTCCAGAATTGTAGCGCTTATCCGAGTCAATCGTGATGTTATTGGTGTTGGTAAAATGCCCATTTAGAGCATTTTCAAAATTCATTTTGCAGAAAAGATGATTTTCTCTCATGACATTTGTAATATCAATAGTTTCAAAAACGTTATTTGAAAAGTCAACGTAGAATATATTCGTCATATTTCCGGTAAACGCATTAGCGTCCAAATTTTTCATGCTATTGTTTGATAAATCTAGCACGCGTAAATCGGGCATTTCCATGAACGTCATATTTGAGATGCGCTTAATTTTATTCCCAGCCAAAATCAATGTATCCAATTGCTTAAGGCAGTGAATTTCATCAATCGTTTCGATAAGATTGTCGGTGAAATCGATCTTCACAAGATTTTTGAAATCACAAATGTTTCTGGGGAGGGAGCGCAACCGTTGACCGGTGTAAATGGCTTGGTAACGCTTATAGGTGCTGTTGGTTGGATAATAGATCAATTCAGCTGATGCTTTACCTAAACTGGTGTATTCTACATATACATTTCCCAGCGACTCCAGTCCTAGCTCCCATGTTGGTCTGGAAAAACAGCTACAACACCTGTCATCGGTACAATTCTTGTTACAAAGTAAGTCTTTTGGTGGTCCAATATCCGGCGTCCAATCTTCGTATGGGAAACAAACCACCATCGGAATAAAAAACAACAGAACTCTCCTAGTTAAATACATATTTACACTACACGTTATATCGGAATGAAATTGTTCTCGACTGATGCAACGCTCAACGAATGAATGGTCAGTGTCCGACCGACTTACCAGTAGGGAACCCAGGTACTTATCACAGAAAGGAGAACATTGAAGGGGATACTTGATTCGGTGAAGAACACGTCCCATAAATCCAAATGTGTCAATATAACGTGATTTACATCCTAGTAGGGGTTTTCCAGATACGTTTAACTGGATATGATTTCGGCCAATCAGAGCAGCGGCGGCCGTATTGGATGGTTAATGCGGAAAAGTAAGAGTCAGATGCACAATAATATGCATATAGTGGCGCGCTGTCCTTTAGCGATCCAAACCCAGTAGATCAAAACCGGTAGTGTGCGCAAATTATTTCCGGAAACAAAAACACAATGTAAAAGCTTCTTATTTATATCAAAATAGTGTTATCTTTACACAAACAGCGAGATTAGACTGTGCTACGTTTCCACACCGACTGGTGTCATTGTCAAGCTACGTGTAATTATAAGTGACGGTAAATTGTAGAAGGTGAGCACAACTATAGGTTCGGGCGAAATGGCTTCCATCTATTAAAAGTGAAGTAGTAGAACTTGTACTATGTATAAAGACCTTTATCTCTACAACTGTATTATGTCACAGACTGACGGCATTACACATATTGGTATTTTATTAAACTCTAAACAGAACTCTTTTGAGAGAACAACACGTGGATGTAATAAGTAAAGATCGGGTACGATGTCCGTTATTCGTTCCGGTGCACATCCTTGTGCTCTCAAACCCTTAACAGTGGCGAAGTTTATCAAAATTAAAGCTTATCCATCCGCCTTATACGGGTGCGAGCTTTGGCAATTGACAAAAATCGAAATAATAATGTTAGAAAGAGCACAACATGTTATTGTTAAATCTATTCAAGGGTTTGAAAAAAGAACCAGAACTGACATGTGTACATCCTTATTTGGTTGGACCTCTATTGCGGCATATATAGACATTAGAACATTATTATTCTTGTGAAGATTGTGTAAAAGGAAACCAATGTCTCTTGTTTCTAAAGATTTTATTACCAGACATCTTTTTGTTTCGGCTACGTAGACCAGAACGGATTCATCCCCGACATAGTCAATATTAAAAAAGTATTCGTTGCATCAAAATCTAGGAAAGTTTGTTGAAACTGGAATCTTTCGAAAGAACGTATGAAAGTTGAGAATGATTTTACATGTTTTCGAGAACTACATAACCAACTCAAACCTGATACTTTATGGAAGCTAGCGCTTCGATTTCCTCAATACAGAGAATATATACAATATATAATGACAATAGTTGTAACCATCCGTAGCCTGATTACCATGGAATTATGTCATAAATGTGGGGTTTTATATCAAGCCCCAATGACACATCTAGTGCTACAGTGTACTTATACGTCCGAGTTGAGGGACCAACTATGGTGCTGTATAATTAATATCAAGGATATACTGTTTAGTGTCTATTTACACTCTCTCCCAGATCTTGAGATATTACACGTAATGATTGGAGGAAATATAAACTACAAAATTAGTGAAGAAGAGTTGAATGATACTGGATAAAATCCATCATTTATGTGTACAAGATGTGTAAACTATATTATACTTAATGTATATAACAGTTATGATTAAAAGTTAAATACATACATATCTGATGTAGAATTTTGTATAAGTTGCATTTAGCAAAATATATCACATGAGATACTATATGAACTATACTACATATTAAGATGCATGGGAGTATACATGTGTGGGCCCGTAACACCTCGCAGGTGGGGATATCCCCCACCCTTGTGTGATCCAGACCCACAAATGTATCCTCCGCGTTTATAGTTTGTATAATACAATAAATGTCTTTATTGCATGTATTTACAAATACAACGATACATTGAAAATATTCTATTAATTTAAACTGTATATACACATCCCTATATATAAAGTGTATATTTATGTAATGCATATTATGTAATCGTGTATATATGTACCAAATACTTTGTATATATGTTCCACATTACTTTGTAATCTTCATCTTTGGAGGCAATAAAGAAAAAATAATACAACTTATATAATGACGTTTGTTGGCCGAGATGGAAACGCTCAGCCGGGGGTTTAAGGTAAAGCGCACCACTGTATGAGTTGTCGCCGGACTGTGAAGAAGAGTTCTAATAGAGAGAGAGAGAGAGAGAGAGAGAGAGA
>NW_018405529.1:445956-492738 GCF_002113885.1 Mizuhopecten yessoensis
TTCCATACTTTCAACTATTCAACAGTTCGTCACGTCCCGTGCTTTGTGTCTTTCTCCTTTTCATTCCATCCTTTCTCGAAAATTCGTTTCTACCGCACTGGCTGTAACTGAATGGCCCATCACATGCCTATATTACATACATTCAAGCACACGCACACTTCTTGCATTCACGCTCTCGTGCACTTAAAAGAAAGTTAAACATTACAGAGGATTACTAAAATAATAAGGAACACACAAGTGTACGTTAGAGTCACTTGTCATGAATAGTCGAGTGCATGGTACATTGACATGAAAACATATGCTATTGATTTACCCACCTACTAACACGTGACTTTTTTCAACTTCTGCAAGTCATATTCTATATATTGGTTTAGAGCGCATGTCTGCTTAGATATATATATTTATATATATAATTTGTTAACTTACCCGTTTTATGTACTTGTTCGAAATTTGTATTTTCGTGTTCATTTCTGCTCTTCCATAAACGACATCTCCCAACACACGGCGGTCGTCCGTGTATAATGCGATCACATACATACACGGAAATTACGTGTAATTTTGATACGGGTGGTGTAATTTGTACATATGTAATATATCCGTACACATTTTAAAACAGTGACTTGTACACGGACTTTTTGAACATATAATTTGTTTTCCACCAGGTATGAGTATGATATCTGCCATATACGTATGCGTATATGTTGCGTATACGTATACGTGTTATCTGGAAAAAGCCTAGTATGGCCATTTGTTTGAATAGGATTTATGAAGTCATATAACTGGGTTGTACCTTTTCAAATACGAGTGTTGACTTCCCAAAGTTGTCTTCCTGTAGTTTTTTCATATTGATTGTACTTCACATACATTGTACGATCATATAGCACAAATCGGGACGAGGACAAGCAATAATTTTACCAAGGACCGCCCCGAGAGATAAAACCATATATTTTACGTTATAACAATTATTTACGACCCTGTATAAAGTAGAGATCCGGTGTAACGTTGAAAATGGTCCCCCTTTGAAAATGGAACCGGGATCAGTTTTCAACGTTGAAAATTGAACCGGGAAGCCATTGAAAAAGAAACCTAACGCAAAATGATTTTTACATATACGTTGAAAATGGACCCCCTTTAAAAATGAACCATAAGAAAAATGTATATATTGATTTTAAATATCCACTAAGAATATACTTAAAGAAAGTCCTGCGCCTTATTTCTGGATTTTAACCCAGTATGGATGTCTGACCTAATAAGGTCAATATGACCTTCTTTTGGAAATTTGACCTACATTATGAAAAGTTGTCATCGGGTTAAGAATTAAACGTTAAAATGTAGTTTGACCGAATTGGGTCACTGTGACCTACATTAGCAAAAATGGTCGTAGGGATCAGAAATTAATATTTAACAGATGTTAGACAAAATTAGGTCACTGTGACCAAATTTATATATTGAATGTGTTAATATGGCCCCGGGTCCTTATTCCACGTTGAAAATTGACCCCAGAAAATCATGAAACCTTTTAACATTCAATTGTCAAAAAGTGACCCGGGTCCATATTCAATGTTGAAAATGGACCCCTGAAAATTGTTACAGTTGCTCAAATTCAATAGTCAAAAAGTGACATAGGTACTTATTCAACGTAGAAAATGGACACCAGAAAAATATGACACAAGTCCAATGTCAAAATGTAGCCCCGGGTCCATATAAAAAGGTGAAAATGGATCCCAGAAACATAATGTCGTTTTTGTATGTTCAATTGTCGAAAATGGTCGTGGGTCCATATTCAATGTTTAATACTGACCCCAGAACATTATGACACCTTCTTATATTTAGGTATCACAGCAAATGACGGGGGTCCATATTCAATGTTGAAAATGGACCCCTGAAAATATTACAGTTTTCCATATTCAATTGTCGAAAAAGGACAAATGTCCTTATTCAACGTTGAAAATGGATCCCAGAAACATTATGTCGTTTTTATATATTCAATTGTCGAAAATGGTCGTGGGTCGATATTTAACTTTATACCTAATTAGGTAAAACAACAGTTTTAAGTACATTTCTAAACCAAATGGCAGTTTTGAATAATATAGGTCAATTTTTTAAAAGTAGGTCACATTGATCTAATTATTTGAAACAGCAATTCCGAGTTCATTTTTGAACCCAAAGACACATTATAGTAATCTAGGTAAATTCTTCAAAAGTAGGTAATTTTTTCCTAATTAAGGTAACCAGAAAATTTCTGTTAGTGTATTTCAAATAATTGGAAATAGGTCACACTGACCTGATTTGGTTAGACGATGGGCGCATAGGTACATGTGATCATTTTGGTAATTTTGACAAATTAAGGGTCCGTTTTCAACGGATTAGTTTTCAACGGCCTATGCGTAGAAAATTGACCTCTTATAGGGTCCATTTTCAACGGGAGAGTCAGTTTTCAACAGTTCCCCAGTTCCATTTTCAACGGGGTCGATTTTCACCGTTACACCGGCACAAATCACCCACCCAAGCACAATCCTCGATTCTGACACTAGTAATAGTGTTCTTCCCACGCCTATCAGTACACTGTTGAGCACTTCAAACATTGTCAAACGATCTAGACCTCTCAACCATTGGTTATTATAAAGGATTTCACTTAGGTTAGTTTTATGACATGGATATTTTCATAAGTTGGAAACCCTACTCCACCCGAATTAAAATGTACCAGGTGATGTGCAAGGAAATAAAATGATACTTCAGTCATAGTTTCTACAATTGTGATTATTTCTCGATGTCAACATGACCGCTTGTTACACCAATACTGCTATGTTACATACTTACTACTATCACACTCGGACTACTTCTAGACCCAGTTTGCTTATTCACGTAGCGGCACCAGGCTTATATGATATCTGAAAATTGCTAAAAGATTTCTGGAAAGCCTTGAACCTAAATTATTGTCAAACATAAATGATATTAAATCCCTTGACGTTTCACACTGTAGTCCAACATTTCGCATGCGAGCTTCAATAACGTCTTCACACTGTATACCACAATTCGGCATGTTAAAGTCCCCGTACTGATTTATATATATATTCTATTCTTAATACTATTTTTTTGTTTGTGAATTTTCGGAATTAGTTTAATGAATGACCTCTCTAAAATTGCTAGGAAAATTTCAACCAAGGTGCACTGGAAACACCCTAAGCCTGTGAGGATGAAAGTTAATAAATGACGGGGATGACCCTTTATGTGGTAGAGAGATGGGGTCAAAAAGGATAATTTTATCTCAATTGATTAAAACGACTCTTCTTCCCAAACTGCTGGGAAAATTTAAACCAAGATGTGGTAGTACCATCATTCTGTGTACTATTCTGCCAAATTAATGGGAAGAATCCAACCTCACTTCCAAATTAGCCAGGTGAGCGATATGGTTAGCATTTACGAAATGTATGATCTTGGTAAGGGCCGATATAAACATAACAAATCGTCCGGTTTACCTCCATATACATGTCATATACTAGTATATATTAAAATCAAATGGTGTTGTCCAGAATGGTTTTATACTTAGTGTTTTATTAGATATACATATTGGTAAAATTTTAGCCAAGGTGGTTATTCCGACATTAAATTGGATTTTAGTTATAAGGGATACTGAACATCGAAAACTATGACAATGAGAATAAATACTAATAACTTTATTGTCACACAACTTTTCAAATTGAAATTCAACTCTTCATCCAATAATTTCATGTCCTATTCCGGCATCCGATCTGAAATGTTATATGGTTGGAAAAAAAATAATATACCGATATGCACATTTTCGACGATGCGTTTAGAAGAAGTAGTCTGAAATTGATGTAACAGTCGGGTCAAATCTTTTACTTTGTCAAAGACTACGTTTGTGTCTTGATGAATAACTATTTCATGACACGACAGAGTAACAGCTGGAATACCTTCAAGTACCGAACTCAAATACATTACTGTTTTTTTTCTAAATGACCATGTTAACTCTACAAGCCTGAACTGAGATGTATAGATTTTAATACTCTCCGTTACATATATTAACAAAGGGAGGACTCCACGTAACGTTTGTATGGTTTTATTTGTGTGTGCGCTTTCATTTAATAAAAATAAATGTGACTTAAAATATGAGACACGCACCTCTTTTTGCAAATAAAATGTCTCAGTGAATGACAAGGCACATCTACCCAGCGAAAATCCACACCCTCACTTAGACAAACACAATCTTCTCCTGCCCCGGCATTTTGGGGCTCTGTGGGTCCCCAGTCCATGTATTCCACCGGATCTTCAGTCTTCGGCCAAATCCATTGTCCCTCTACCACTATATCAGTGGCACTCATGTAGTAACATCCTAAATACATAACCACCATTTCAGTCGTTTAGAATTCATTGGGCTCTAAATTTTACTGATATGTGTCATCGATATAGTAATAAAACTGTCAAAACAGTAAGGAATTCGAATTATTTTAATGTTCTTGATATGATGAAATTTAACCAGTTTTTATATATTATATTGCGTTAAGGAACACTTTTTGATATAATCAGTATTCGCGTCATTGGAGCAATTTAATTGCTTAGTACTTACCATGGGCGTGTTTTAGATGTAGTTGGGATTTTATAAAATTATTCTCCCTCTCATCAAAGATGTCCGCCAAAGAAGCATGGAGTATATTACAGTGAAACTGAAATATATGTTACTACAGAATTAATGTTTACGATTTTGGTATTAAATAGTATGCTATCTCTTTGGAGATACAGGGTCATTACAATATTCCTGTTGGGATTGACGTATTCCATTATTACATATTTAAGTAGACAATCATAATTCTGTTTCGTACATTGTATGTTGTGAAAGATAATGTGATTGCTAACCTTGCTTCACTCAATGTTTCCATCTCGGTTGTGACAAACAGATAGCATGACTCTTCGTAGTACGACCATCCAGCTTTACATTGACCAGACTGTGTGGTGTCACATGAAAAACCTAAAATTCAACATTCAATCCAATGACAAACAATCTTTTAAGAATTTTAAGAATTAAACACTGAAATTCAGAAACTCAAGTTAGATATCTCGAATAAACGAAACAGAGCGACGAACGTCTTCTGTGATAAGGCATTAATACTGATGTATTAATACAAATTATACCTTCTTTCCAAGCTAGAGTCAAAATCACCAAACAAAGAACCCGTAGCTCCATACCGAACACTACTGGCAAGACAATGTTTATCTTTTAAGTTATCGGATATACATATTTCGACCTGACACTTTCCTGATAAGCATTTGATAGCAAGTTGTGACTCGAGGCATGTATACCATTAACGTCATAAAGCGTATAAGATATTGTATGCCTTTGTGTATTCAAAATACTTTGAGAATAATTTTCTCGATGACGTAAAGCACATTTGTCTTTGCACGTGGTCATTCGTTCTTAACGTGAAGACAATGTGTCCATGCTTTACATACCCTAGTTCAAAACATATATGCCATATGTTTTATTGACTCGTTATGTTATTTGGAAATTTTTCATTTATTGATTGAACGAACAACAATCGATGTTTCACACATATATCATCGAGTGAGGACCTATCTTATCATCTCCATCGATATATCCGAAATTGACGGAAAGTGTATGTTACGAGTCCTCCTGATAAGCCCTTCAATCAGATCCGCCTATGAAAGCAAAGACATCTCGACATTCACTTCCCATCGGTATTCCTACACTCTACTAGAAAATCTTGGCATTCATAAGTACATTTCATCTTGGCATATGTTTTCAAAGAATATGGTCCGAAATAACTCACAACTACAAAGCAGTATCGACGTAGTCTTTGTTGTAGAAAGAAGCTCTTATAATAAGAGCTAAGAGGCGTCTCTTTAGTTTGGTATGATAGTGTACAGAGTAAACAGACAAACATTCTGACAGCAAAAAGACATGATTAGACAAACTTGTTCCTGACTGGTCAACTAGGAATTGAAATTGTGCTTGCTATGTGCTAAAACAGTTATCATTATGACATCAACCAAATATGATGAAGAAAACGTTTACTCTGGTTAAACACCCGGTACTGTATCCTAATTCGTGATGTCTCTTCATGATAAGTTTCTTATCTTGTCTTTTTCTTATCGACTTCTAATTCAGAATTTGTCCTAGTTTACTGATTACATAAATGTTTTATCAAAACGTGTGCAATACATGAACTGGTGACTCATAGAGCCTAAGAATGCATGGGCATAAGACAATTGGTTTCTAGTCCAGCATTCATTTCCGCTGGACGGGTATTTTTAAAACCAAAAATATTTTATTATCGAAGTCAAAAATTAATATAAATAAAACTATTTGATATTGATATTATCTGATGTTGTTACGATGATAAAACATTAAACAGCACACTGAAGTGAGAAATGCATTTCGTAACGACAAGCAACAACATCTTAAGCAGCGCATTACTTATCAATATACGCAAATTTTATCATTCGCTTTTATTACCGTTTTGTTTTCTACTTCCCTTATCGACCATTCGAAATATCCATGTAATAGCATCTTTGAGCTTGTGTTTGCCACTTTTAGACAGAAAAAAAGCATTCGGTACACATAAATATACCAAATACATGAAACGTCATTTTAGCTGCCGTACAGTAGGATTGATGGCGTACAAAGGGGAGGAGCAAACGTTTTAATGAAAAATTAAAAGTATAATAATGATAAAGATTCCAATTATTCAAAATCAACATTTGTTCAGTGCCGATATGTGTTCAAGCTGTATCACCACATGGTTGAAGTCTGTACTTTATTGTGATAGTGAATTGTGATAATTAAAGTTTGCAATGAATTTTGGAAAATTGAATTAGTTGAAGGTCCCACAATAAACCGGTATTGCTTAAGACACTTGAGCAAATACCACACCAACTATATGTGAAGCATGCTATCAACTACTATTGTCTCAAGCAAGATGTTATTATCTTAGTGACGCAATATCGCGATTCTTGTAAAATTTTGAACATCGATTCTGTGTTTGGAGTTTATATATGACGGTATAGTTCAACTGTATTACCATAAATGTCGAACATTTATCAGCTTTGCAAAAGAGATGCCATTTCAATTTGATTTTCATGCTGGATTTTATTTTCGTCACTTATTTGCGATCTTAATATCCTCATAGTATAGTACAGTAGCAGAATCATTAAATACAGGCAAGACAGTGTACTCAGAGATAGCGATGTTAACAGTGGATACTGCTAAACGTAAGGAGGGCCATACCAGACAATCATCAGATACTGAAGTGCTCTATCAACTGCAAGCAGTTGTGAAATCAGAAATCTATTTACCTCTTTCTCTATGTAGATGTTAGGTTATAAAAACCTTACTCGCGGCTAACCAACATTCACGTGGGGTTGGCCAGTTACACTGAGCTATTATGTGTTCTATTTATTACTTACTAAGCATAAAGCGTTTACTATTCAGTTAGTAATCAAGTCTCGGTTTAGGAAACATTGACCATAGAACTAGAAGAACAAACAAAATAGATGTAAATTTGTTATCGTTTAGTAAATCAAAATGGAATTCGACTCTTCATCCAACAACATGATCTGTTCCAGCATCCAACCTGAAATATAAAACTTCAGTTGGTTCGTTTGTTTATGCTTCAAGTTCAATCTTAAAATAAGCACTGTGATGTAAAATTGGCATTGTTCCTTGTTAAATACTTTCTTTCAGTAAAGAAGAGATTAGCTTCAATTTGTTACCTTTTTTGTGTCGTATTTTAGAAAATACTCCTATATTATGCAAAAGACAAAAAACGTCACCTTATCGAATAGGTTTATTGATAGAGATATGGTGATTTACTTTGCTATAGTTAAAACTGATATGACTGTTTAAAAAAGTCAGAGACAAGCACCTCATTTTGCATATGAAATGCCTCGACGAACGACAAGGTACATCCCGCCATTGAAAACGATCACTGTCACCAAGACCCGGCGTTCTATGGTTCAGTGGGTGCCCAGTCCGTGTAAACAACCCGAACACAAGTGTTTGACCAAATCCACTGTCCTTCGACTTCTATATCAGCGGCACTCATGTAGACAAAGCCTTAAAAAATAGCCATCAATTTCAATTGCTTATTTACCAGTATGAAAGATGTAATATATTATATTATATATATATGACGGAGCCTGCTATTAAGTAATTAAAATAGCTAATAATATGATTTTTTATTGATTAAAAGATCATTTATATATAAACCAAGTTATCAAATGGGATATATAGCAATTGTTTTATAAGTGTGTAATTGCGTCCGTCCGTGTATCTTTATAAGTGTGTCCATGCGTCCGTCCGTGTATCTTTAAAAGTGTGTCCCTGCGTCCGTCCGTGTATCTTTAAAAGTGTGTCCCTGCGTCCGCCCGTGTGTCTGTTGGTGAAAAGATATGTATATGATAGCTCACGAACTCGTAACAGATTAAGTGTAGAGAATAAATGGCTAAAGGTCATACATGGACAGTTTGGTGGTGTACTATGTGAGTCTCTGTTGACTTTGATTATTTTGTGTGGTGAATGGGAAAAGAAACGCAACGGCGAAAAATGCTCCCTAGAAACGTGATCAAAACTTTACATCGACATTTTCTTCTGACGAAGCCGTATTAAGTAAGACCAGTAACTAAGTCCGTCGTCCCGACGACAGTTTTAATAAGCGGTGAAAGAATTTATACCCTGAACAAAGAATAAAGCATTGATTTACAAGAAATTTACGTCTTGATTTCCTTCATTTTCAGCATAAAGAATTGGCCTTCAAAGATTACGAATACGCTTATACATTTGGTGTACATAGGTCGACTATTAGCCGTCTTGCCCAAAGACTCCATGTCACAGGGAAACTTGCACACGTTCCGAAACACTCGTCCTTGTGTGGCGACTCCTTGAGGTGGAGAGAAAAATAAGAATTTCACACTTGCACAACCACTTTCGGTAACGGAAACAGCAGGAATCATAATAGTGCGTCATCGTTATGCAATTGATGCAAAACTACCTAATCGTTTACACGCATTTGTTTTTATGCCGTTGTACATGATGACTTACAGGCAAAGCTTAATACATGCGAATTTAGATGCTGAACATACACTTTGTAAAACCTTTCTAAATACAATGCTGAAAATGTGTCATGTTCTCGGATGATTAGGGAGAGTTACTTTACCACGCAGACGACCAACGCCGTGGCTAAAGACGAGTCCATGAGAACTAGTCAGATATATTATACAGAACGACCAATTTGAGGGAGGTCCCTTATTGCATCTGCAGGAATCGTGATTGGTTTAATGGATCTCTTGACCTTTATTCAGGGAAATGCTGCGGCAACCTGGGTCAGAAGTCAAGTTATAGCGCCGTGTGTTGCTCCTCTGGTACAGCAGCGTCAACCGCAGGATACAGCGAAGATCGATCATGATAACCTAGCAGCACACAATGCCCTCATCCCAGCCTGACCACAATACAGCCCCGAGCTTTCCCCTATGAGAAGGATAAGACGAACGCCGAATTATCTGGTCCATGGCGCTCAGTTGATGTAATTGTCAGAGGAGGAATGGAATGGTATACCAATGCAGAGGTACACTATTCATATCTATGTGATACAAGACGGGGTCTATGGAGCCATAGCAGTTCCACCACAGCTGCACGATATTGATGGGATTGGAACCTACTTCTTTTCGAGAGGGGTGTTCTTCTATTCAACGCCGAATTTGACAGGGTTATGTAGCGGGATGCTATAAACGACAGAGTGATCACCTACCTTTCATTCTAACACTGATTCGTTTGATCAACGCGTGTTTTGATTGGATACGGATCATGTTCTAATTTGCGATAGAATCATGATCAATCGTGGTAAGCTCATCCCATCGAACTTAAGCCACGTCCCGTTTCTAACCAAAACAAAATGGCGTCAAGCTCGCCTCTAAACGAATTCCCGTTGATAAGGTTAGCAAAAAAACGAACAGAAAGGACCGATGAAATGTATTTGTTGATTAAATTAAAAAGTAAAAAGTAAACATTCCTTGTTCTAACCTCCATTTATTTCTGAAACGTTCGTTCCATCCGTGTGAAGGCATCTAGTTAGATTCATTTGATTTCGGTGTGTTAGAATGGAGATAGCACGTTGTTTTTCGTGTCAATACTGGCGATTGGAACATCAAATTTGGTTTGAAAATTGACCTATCGGTCTCGAGTTCAAACCAAATTTCATGTTCTAATCGCCAGTATAGCCACTCAAAACAACGTACTATCCCCTAAATAAAACTTTAGCTGATCAAGTTTATGTCTTTTTATTACATTTTTATAAATAATTTGACGAACTGATTGCATATAATTTTGAGTCAGTGACGTAATTGAATTGCACAATTCTTGCCTGATGCATGCCTCTGTAATAGTTCAGATTTTATGAAGTTATTCTCTCTCCAATCCAGGATGTCTATCAAGGAGCCATGGACTGCCTGACAGTAGGACTGAAACATGTTGATACAGAAATAATGTTTACTATTTCGGTTTCACATGGTAATCTATTTATCTATTAAACACAGTAGTACGGGAGGGGGGAATACCATAGATAGGCCATGTTTTGGGGCAGCCGATCTACATATGTATATAAAGACTAACGGAGAAGTTAAATCCATGATATTATGATTAATCTTCAACTGTCGACGCTTGCTGGTGGACTGTAATGTGGTATCTATGAAAACATGATTTTACACAATTTTCATGTTACAGTAGTAGTTTTTGGGAAAATCTAATAAAAAGGACTAATAAACAGCTCAAATATCTCAAAAAAAGGTCAGAACTCCAATCCTCGTTCATATATGGAATCTCTACGTCACAAATGCAGGACAAATAAGCTTAGTTAGAAAATAAGACATATGGGTTTGTAGAAGTGTGGATCCATCTTACTTCTATGTGTAAGGTGGGTCGGACGTGTGACCGTTTGATACACAAACAAAATATATGTAACATGGGCATCTGTGTTAAGGATATCCTGTATTAAACTTTTTTCCTTATATGCATTTCAATTTTGGAATAAGGAGTTAATTGCATAATAGAATATGCAACAGAAAATTAGATGGCCCTGTGTTCTTTTTTGACGCTATGATTGGTCAAAGATACCAATTTATCTGAGTTTAGGTGATTGTTTTGTTTTTGATCATTTGCAGTTCAAATTCATACAATATTTTCAAATGTGTGTTATCAGATATGTATGAATGCTATCAGATTTGATGAAAATAGTATTTTCTGTTCAATTATAGAAGTTTAATTCCTTCGTTTTATTCTTTTAACTCAGAAAAGTGAGTTAAGTTTCCCCTACCCCTTATTTGATAATTAAAAAGTACTCACTTTTCACAACTTTTTTGCAGATTTTACGTTTGATTTAAATAGTTCTGGAGCCGTATTAGAGAAACTGTTCTCATGCTCAAGCATGGGTTCTGTGCTCAAGCCTTTTTTCTTGTTCCGTTTATGAATTAATAATGAAATCTAATTTTGTCAAGGATTTGGAGGGAAATGAAGATACTTAAATCTAAATGCTGTTTTCAAAGTTCACGTTGACTTTATGATCGTTTGACATGATTTAAGTGACTTACAGAAAGAGCACACAATTCATGATTGGGCATGAGAACGGTTTCGTTAATACGGGCCCAGGTACTTAACCTCTTTTAGTATTTAATGAATAAAAAAAAATGTGTTTTTCTCTTTCTAAAACGGCCACAAAATGAGGGTCCATGTGCTTCTTTTTGTCCAATTATTATTTGTGCTATTTTGCATCAATCCTTGGTTGTTTCTCGCCGCTGACAAACAAGTAACACGAGCCCTCGAAGTATAACCAGCCGTTCCAACTAATACGCCTGAGACACATAAAAAGAAAAGTATAACGTATTTCAAAAATAAACAACAAGTGATGCAAGGATTATGTTTATGTGATGTTCTTGATATATGTATAAAAACAGAAAACAGTAGTTCCAAACTGTTACTCCCCGAGCCCCTTTGCTTATTCAGTCTCTCCAGAAGAGAAATACATGTACAGTCACAAATAATCATCAACAATGAAGACATCCTAATAATAGAACAAATGCTAATTACTTCACACTAGTTAACAGAATACCTCTGGTGCCACAATACAAAAATGAATTTCATACATGCAAGTACTTACAGGGGAATTTAAAAAAAAAATAGGGATAGATATATCAATATTCCTTTTTCTTACATTTATTTAGAACAATTTTAAAGAGATAAAATATCGTGCAGTAATTCAATTGCAACTGACTATAGGGCCGTTTTCGTTTAAACGGTTGAACCTGTCGGACCACAATTGTTCGTTTATTAAATAAGGTCGGACCTAGTAATCTGATGCTGTTTTCAGGCGAGCCTTGACAATGCCTTGTAAGGCCTGCATATACCCGAAATTGTTACATTTACAAACAGACAAACCGGTTGTTCTGCATAAACGAACAGGCCCTAGGTAATGCATTAATATATTTTTTCCTTGAATAACTTAAAGTAAGCCCCTGTACAAATATTTTGAACGGGGTGGACTGAAAACAAATCACTTGAACATTCATGCATTAGCTTATTTACATTCAATACTGTAAGACAATAATAGTATATTAAGTGAAAAAAGTCATAACAGTTTTTGTAAATTACGGTATAGATACGTATGTGCCTTTACTTAGCAAGTGTGAATGTTTATGTAAAACTTGTGTGCTTATAAGAAATAAAAAAAGACCATTTTACAAAATAAAGTCCAAGAAAACGTATGAGAGACATCGTTTTTATTGAAAGAAAACATGCATGGAAGACATCGTTTGTATTGAAAGAAAAAATGTATGGAAGACATCGTTTGTATTGAAAGAAAAAATGTATGGAAGACATCTTTTTTATTGAAAGAAAACATGTATGGAAGACATCGTTTGTATTGAAAGAAAAAATGTATGGAAGACATCGTTTGTATTGAAAGAAAAAAATGTTTGAGAGACATCATCTGTATTGTGAAAAGTTGTAGAAAAATATTTAAGATGTACGTCTAAATGAAAAGTATGAGAGACATCATCTGTATCATGTACTCTAGTGCTTCTTAACAGTTTGTTCTGAGAACATGTATAGAACATGTGGTGATCATATTTGCTTGTAAGTACAATGTTGTAATTCATCTTAAGGTTGTTCTTAAACGGTTATACATTTCACTTAGGTTTCAATGATGTATAATCTATTTATTGGTGTTTTGTATTGATTTTTTCTCAATATTAATGTTAATAATAAAATTATAATTTAACAAACAAATCGCTTGTTTTATATATAAGTCAATTCTCTCTACATTCAGATATACAATCTGACACCGACTCTTTGTTATACATGCCAAAAATGAGAGATAACGTTTTGTCATAGTTATTAAGCTGATAGTAAACAACACTTTGTATATAGACACCAAAGGTCGGTATAAACTGATGTATATAAAACATCTTAATAGATAATCACTATTTATAATCGTTTCGAGGCGTAGGAATGAGGTAATGTTGTAAACATTTACGATCCTATATACACCTGATAATACTTTTTTGTGAGATAAGGTCATCACTATGTACGGTAACGTGATTTTATTTATCTCCCCCGGATAAATAGTATTTTATCATGGATACACAGTCCCGTATACGATTAAAGTTCGGTTCAATCACACTAGTTTTCTGATGATGACTTCCTGTGTAAGACGGACTCAATCACACTAGTTTTCTGATGATGACTTCCTGTGTAAGACGGACTCAATCACACTAGTTTTCTGATGATGACTTCCTGTGTAAGACGGACTCAATCACACTAGTTTTCTGATGATGACTTCCTGTGTAAGACGGACTCAATCACACTAGTTTTCTGATGATGACTTCCTGTGTAAGACGGACTCAATCACACTAGTTTTCTGATGATGACTTCCTGTGTAAGACTGACACAACAAACGACTCTGTTGGTTGAAATGTCTGTTACACTGATGTCTTCTTTCTTAATATGATCGATCTGAGCTTGAGCCATTGAATGTGTCGTACAAACTCTTCACTCGATATATATATGTATTGTAGGTCCACTCTAGGTCCCTCGGATGGACTTTATCAACCTGGATCTTGCATGGATCATGAGCGGACCGTGACTGGACTTTTCCCTGGACATGCCTGGAGCTTTACCTTCCCTTACTTTAACACTAAACTGGACTGACTGGACCCTGTCTGGACTGACTGGACCTTGCCTGGATCTTACCTGGACCTTGCCTGGATCTTACCTAGACTTGCCTGGACCTTTACCTTCCCTTACTTTAACATTAAACAGGACTGGCTGGACCTTGCCTGGACTGACTGGACCTTGCTTGGACCTTACCTGGACCTTGCCTGGACCTTTACCTTCCCTTACTTTAACGCTAAACTGGACTGACTGGGCCTTACCTGGACCTTGCCTGGACCTTATCTGGACCTTGCCTGGACCTTGCCTGGACCTTATATGGACCTTGCCTGGACCTTACCTGGACCTTGCCTGGACTGACTGGACCCTTTTACACCCTTACTATTCATCTACTTACAGATGTTAACATTTGCTCTACACTTCAAATATATAAACCTACCAAAGTCAATTTTGATTTCTGAAGAAAAAATCCAGAATTATCTTTATGATGTCATTACTACTGTAATACGGGCTGTTGGCTGCAGAGGGAAAAAAATCGATTTATTTAAAAATAAGTATTTAACTACAATTGTGTTCAGAGTTATAAGTGTGTTATTCTTAACAGGATTGCAGGCAAATATTCATTAAGCGCTAACGCGCGTTATTCAGTTCTCTGTTCAGAATTATGAGACTATAATTCTGAAGAAAATGCAGTTTAATGTTTAAAAAATATTTACGTTTATAAGTCTCTTTCCAAGGACAGGATCAATACGGTATTACTATTGCATGGAATCGACTTTTCACATGTACTGCCTTCGACTCTACATTTTTATGGAGCAAACCCTACATAATATATGTCCCGTTCAATTCTACTCTTGTGATATATAAAGAGAACATTTACTACAGCTTCAATCCATGTGTCCTTCTCCCTGGTGACAAAAACATAACACGATCCATCGTAGTAAGACCAGCCCTTCCTGCAGTGAATAGTCCGTGTGGTGTTACGTGGCAAACCTAAATTACATAAAAACAAGATTGGTAAAATATCAAGCTTCAACAAGCCTTCTAAAAGATGGTTTGGCCATCCTAACTGTTAATCTAAGAATCAATCATAGTTAAATACCCTGCTTCGACATATAATTGGGATATATTTAGACGTTGTAGTTCAGTCATAACTCAGAATTCCTCTGTCGTTCACATCGATATTTCAGGAATCAAGCCAAAAAATGTATTAATGTTATACTACAAATACCTGTCCAGGGGTTTGGCCAGAAACCAGGATTAATCCTATTAGCATATGTGTATCGGTTTTGGATCTCAAGCATTTCCATGCTATGACCTAGGGACTTAGTCCCAATTGGCGAGGACAGACCAAGGGGGCTAATTCTGATAGTATACTTGTGTACGTCTCTTCATTTCCAGCAAACAGACATGGGGCTAGCTATTTGATTGGTAATGTAATTATTTAAACTACACATTACATTGGGAAAAGAAGCATAACCATTACCATTACCATATCATGGTTTTATTGATGTAATTAATTAAATTACAAGTACACTGTCAATGTTTTTTTTTAAATAAACAAACGAGTGAGAGAGTAACATAAATGTGGGTTTAATACGTTCATTATAATATATATATATATACATTATAAACATGAATGCACTCCATATACCTGTTCCGTGTTGGTATTTGAAAAAAAATATATTATCATGATTATACACTGTAGTTTAACTAGTTTCACATAACATGACTTCATCACATATATCTAATATTGGGCCGGGGTCAAAGCCATTCCAAGTTATGACCTATGAACTAATGTCCCAGGGGCTAGGCAGATCTGGCAGTATATTTGTATTAGTTTCTCATGCTAAGCATTTTCATATTCTTTCTACTTTCTATGTGATGGACTGGGGTCGACCACGATGCCAGTATCTACATAATTATTCATTCCAGCCCAGCAATCGCATATAGGGTTATAAGGTTTGGATCTCGGCCGTTTCCATATTATGACACAGGGACATAATCCAAGGGTTGGCCGGAGCAAGAGGCAATTTTTCTGTCCTAGGGCTTGGATTTTAACCATTTCTAACGTACGTATATAAGCCGCTTTGGCCCTGTCCCTCAGCAGCCGTGGGGTCAGCCATCCCTATGTACAATTGGGAATCCCCACTCGAAGAGCAAACCTCCAACCAAATATGGTTGACACTATCTCATAGTTCCAGAAAAAGAGACGATTGAACCAATGGGGCTAATTTACTTGTGGATGGTCCTGTCCTTCTCCCATCCCTATGAAGGGAGGATCAGTCCCTCTACTTGTACAATTTCGAATCACCTTCACTTAAGGAACCTTCAAGACGAGTTCGGAGAAACCGTTCAGTGCTTTCGAAGTTGTTTAATGAGACTATTGACGGACGGCCGGTAATGGACGCCACGCATAATAACCTCATCTTGGTCTCACACCAGGTGAGCTAAAGACGATATAAAGCGTTGGTCTTAGTCCATAATAAGGCATTAAGTCTGATGCGTTCATACAAAATAGTTTACCAACATTTTAACCTGTCAATTTCTGATTAACAGAACGAAATGGCAAGTTAACTACAGTTCTAAAGTCAGATACAATACGGAATGAAGAACAATATATTCTGTAACCATTTCATAGAGCGAGTGTTGGTGTTCTATATCTTCTATCCCAGCTAGGGTCAAAAATAAATAATTGAGTACTACAGCACATTGTGTAGGATACATATCCTCGATACTCCAGAGGTAACGCTCACTTACATTTTGTGCAGCAGCACCCCTGTGATATATCAAAACAAAATTGAAGGCACGCGGCTTGCCATTTGATCAGTTTCAGGTAAAACAAACTAACCAATCGTTAGAATGAAACCTGTCTTTGAAAGACTACAGCTGAGCGACATCCCATTTAAAATCGAGAGCTCCAGATCAATTAAATTATTGCTGTTTGGGGATGATAAGTTGTTTTTTAACTCAGGGTATATCTGAGCAACTCTCCTTCACCTCTCTTTCCCTTCTCTTTCCTATTTTCCACTTTTCACTCATACATGTATACGCAACGCATTGCTGCAAATTTCTTTCTCAAACCTCAAATCTCATGTCTTTCTTCAACTGGAGATGGATCTATAGAAGTTGTAAAACTTGTTTTCAAATTCATTTTCAACAATTGTGTATTGCTTTATATTATACTGTAAATGAAAAAAGAAATGAAATAAAGTTTATATTAAACTGTTAATGTTCTTATCTCATCCACAATGTGTTGCACCCTTAGCCTTCAGTTCTGTCATGACATATCCAAGTGGTGCAGAGAGTGAAAGTGGGCGTTACCTCTGGAGTATCAGGAGTATAATAAGTATAACCAATGACAGACGAGCAATACAGATGTACTAACTTCACTGGGTTTCACAAAATCACAAACAACGCGCATTTAAGATCAATAACACGACAAAAACCGAAAAAACAATACGTTCAAATAAAGAACAGAAACCATTTTTTTTTATCAAAAATAATTTAATCATTGTCAGCATAAAATGATGACCACAGACCTTTATTGTGTATGTTTTAGGAACTGCTACTTGTAAGGATATAACAATTATAGGTGAGAATACAGGAAGAGTAACAACAGCAGCCTATAATAATATTGTTTTATGCAGTTCAGCTGAGACAAGTTTTGTCAACAACACAGAAGATTTCTAAAGAAACTGCAGTAATACATCAGGAGATTCAAAATACATAGGCCAAGAGTGACGGATATATAGTTAGCTTCAAAATAGAATGTTCTGCTTGTATCCTACATCATATTACAGTATATTAACATGTTTATGGATATCAGTTCACGTACATACCCTCCAAATGATTATATGATTCAAAAATAGATTTTACATATAAAAAGAACGTATGAATATTAAATAAATTACATAAATATGTGCGATTAAGTACGCAAACATGTAGAAAATATGTATATGTAGAATTAAGTAAGTAAAAAACTGAAGACAGTGTAGTTGTTTAATTATACTGAGCTAATATTTCACCGTTGTCTCGATCAGAACTAGATGGCAAGATAAAAAATATCACACTGCCAAGGGTTATTCTGCTTGTGGGTGATGGGATTTATTTTACATGTGTTCTGTGAAATAAAATTAAAAAAAAAAAAAAAAAAGGGGATATTGAATTTTTCATCTCCATTATTTGGCAGTAAACGGGTAAACAGAATTTTTCTATATTTTAACAATAAATTCACAGGGACTTTAAGTCATGGTATTAATATTCACTGGGTATTTAACTTTGCCAGAACTTTGATGACCACGAATATAATAAAATTCCTCATTAATTGTACCAACTTAACATTAGATGATAGTATTATTGTATACATGTACCTATTTTTGTATACATGTATCTATTGCTGTATACATGTACCTATTGCTGTATACATGTACCTATTATTGTATACCTGTACCTATTATTGTATACATGTACCTATTGTTGTATACATGTACCTATTGCTGTATACATGTATCTATTCCTGTATACATGTACCTATTGCTGTATATCTGTACCTATTATTGTATACCTGTACCTATTATTGTATACATGTACCTATTATTGTATACCTGTACCTATTGCTGTATACCTGTACCTATTGCTGTATACATGTACCTATTATTGTATACCTGTACCTATTATTGTATACATGTACCTATTGCTGTATACCTGTACCTATTGTTGTATACATGTACCTATTATTGTATACATGTACCTATTATTGTATACATGTACCTATTGCTGTATACATGTACCTATTGCTGTATACATGTACTTATTATTGTATACATGTACCTATTATTGTATAACTGTACCTATTATTGTATACATGTACCTATTGTTGTATACATGTACCTATTGCTGTATACATGTACCTATTGCTGTATACCTGTACCTATTATTGTATACCTGTACCTATTGCTGTATACCTATACCTATTGCTGTATACATGTACCTATTATTGTATACCTGTACCTATTGCTGTATACCTGTACCTATTGCTGTATACATGTACCTATTGCTGTATACATGTACCTATTATTGTATACATGTACCTATTGTTGTATACATGCACCTATTATTGTATACCTGTACCTATTAACTTTTTCAGGCTTCATATCCACATAACTTGCACTTCTAGCTTTCTTCAACACCAGAGGAGGAAGGTGTGGCATGCGCTCCTCATTCTGACATTATAACTTTGTAATTTTTCACACTTACAGTAATTTTAGAGATCACAAGCTGAATTTGTTTTTATTAAACTTCAAAATACTCATCAAAGTCTTTAATGAGATCATGTTGTAAAGGAAAAAAACAAACAGACAGAAAGAGTGAAATGTTATTGTAACTACAGTAAATTTACTTTATGTTGATGTATTTACACTAAGTTAATGTAAATATTGTATGTTAATTTATATTTTGTATGTTAATGTAACTACTGTTTGTTACAAATGTGTAATTGTAAATATATTATGAGTTGAATGATTTGGTTGCTTGCAATGAAACGCATCAGAGATTTAATAAGAAAAAATTATATTTGCATAGTCTGATGAAGGGAGGTAATTTTCATTATAATCTTATAGCTTTGCACCTCACTTAGTCAGCACAGTGCTCACTTATATTGTACACAAGACAGTGTAACACAAACTTCATCCTTAAAACTTAAAAGGTTGAATAAATGCAATTTAAATCAGAAAAAAGATACATGCAAATGCAGAACAAAACACATACAAACTTAAAATAAAATAATTTTGACAATAAAAAATAAATAAAGGAAAGAAATATTTAAAAATTACTTGAATTATATTTATCTTAGGAATACAGACATGTTTATTTTGAGTGATAATCATAACATATTTTCAATTCTATGATTTGTTTCAAAAGATCTTTCAGTGCTACAAAAATATTTCAAAGTAAACATTAACAAAAACACTGAAGTAATTTACAGTTCCCTATAATACACCAAATAGGAGTACATGATGATGATTCCAGGGCTGTGTTTGGGGTTGGGGTCTGTCCCATTGTACCATCCAAAATAAGACAAAGAGTTATCTGTCCCTGGTGACGCGAGCTGGTCTGTGACATCAATCACCCATGGCAACACGTTCTGTCCATCACACCAGCCATTTCGGCCATAAAGCCAGGTACCATGCTCGTTTGGCTCCACTCCATACGGCACTCGATCTGCACATCCAAGAGGAGTACCTACATACACAAATACAACAAAGGGGATATTTATATATATAAACATGCATCAATAGAAAGTGTCTAAACACTAAAACACATGTCAACAGAGGGGTTCTCTAAACACATAACTATGTGTCAACAGGGGATATCATAAACATATGTCAACAGGGGATATCTTTAAACACATAAACATGTGTCAACAGGGGATATCTATAAACATATAATCATGTGTCAACAGGGGATATCTTTAAGCACATAAACATGTGTCAACATGGGATATCTATAAACACATAAACATGTGTCAACAGGAGATATCTTAACACATAAACATGTGTCAACAGGGGATATTTATAAACACATAAACATGTGTCAACAGGGGATATCTTAAAACACATAAACATGTGTCAACAGGGGATATCTATAAACACATAAACATGTGTCAACAGGGGATATCTTAAAACACATAAACATGTGTCAACAGGGGATATCTATAAACACATAAACATGTGTCAACAGGGGATATCTTAAAACACATAAACATGTGTCAACAGGGGATATCTATAAACACATAAACATGTGTCAACAGGGGATATCTATAAACACATAAACATGTGTCAACAGGGGATATCTCTAAACACATAAACATGTGTCAACAGGGGATATCTATAAACACATAAACATGTGTCAACAGGGGATATCTTAAAACACATAAACATGTGTCAACAGGGGATATCTATAAACACACAAACATGTGTTAACAGGGGATATCTATAAACACATAAACATGTGTCAACAGGTGATATCTATAAACACATAAACATGTGTCAACAGGGGATATCTATAAACACACAAACATGTGTTAACAGGGAATATCTATAAACACATAAACATGTGTCAACATGGGATATCTATAAACACGTAAACATGTGTCAACAGGGGATATCTTACACAGAAACATGTGTCAACAGGGGATATCTTACACAGAAACATGTGTCAACAGGGGATATCTTGAAACACATAAACATGTGTTAACAGGGGATATCTTTAAACACATAAACATGTGTTAACAGGGGATATCTTTAAACACATAAACATGTGTTAACAGGGGATATCTTTAAACACATAAGCATGTGTCAACATGGGATATCTATAAACACGTAAACATGTGTCAACAGGGGATATCTTACACAGAAACATGTGTCAACAGGGGATATCTGACACATAAACATGTGTCAACAGGGGATTTCTATAAACACATAAACATGTGTCAACATGGGATATCTATAAACACGTAAACATGTGTCAACAGGGGATATCTTACACAGAAACATGTGTCAACAGGGGATATCTTACACAGAAACATGTGTCAACAGGGGATATCTGACACATAAACATGTGTCAACAGGGGATATCTTACACAGAAACATGTGTCAACAGGGGATATCTTTAAACACATAAACATGTGTTAACAGGGGATATCTTTAAACACATAAACATGTGTCAACATGGGATATCTATAAACACATAAACATGTGTCAACAGGGGATATCTTACACATAAACATGTGTCAACAGGGGATATCTATAAACACATAAACATGTGTCAACAGGGGAAATCTATAAACACATAAACATGTGTCAACAGGGGATATCTTTAAACACATAAACATGTGTCAACATGAGATATCTATAAACACATTAACATGTGTCAGCATGGGATATCTATTAACACATAAACATGTGTCAACAAGGGATATCTATAACACATAAACATGTGGCAACAGATGTGATATCAAAACACATAAACATGTGTCAACAGGGGATATCTATAAACATGTGTCAACAGGGGATATCTTTAAACACATAAACATGTGTCAACATGAGATATCTATAAACACATTAACATGTGTCAGCATGGGATATCTATTAACACATAAACATGTGTCAACAAGGGATATCTATAACACATAAACATGTGGCAACAGATGTGATATCAAAACACATAAACATGTGTCAACAGGGGATATCTATAAACATGTGTCAACAGGGGATATCTTTAAACACATAAACATGTGTCAACATGAGATATCTATAAACACATTAACATGTGTCAGCATGGGATATCTATTAACACATAAACATGTGTCAACAAGGGATATCTATAACACATAAACATGTGACAACAGATGTGATATCAAAACACATAAACATGTGGCAACAGGGGATATCTATAAACCCATAAACATGTGTCAAAGGGGATATCTTAACCCATAAACATGTGTCAACAGGGGATAGCTTTACACATAAACATGTGAAAACAGGGGATATCTATAAACACATAAACATGTGTCAACAGGGGATATCTATAAACACATAAGCATGTGTCAACAGGAGGAATCTATACACATATAAACATATGTCAACCGAGGATATTTTCACACATAATACGTTTCAACATGGAATTTTAATACACACATAAGCATATGCCAACAGATGGGAAATCAATACATACATAAACATGTGTAAACAGGGGGTATCTATACACACGTAAGCATGTATCAACAGACAATATCTTCACATACAAACATGTGTCAATAGGGGGAATTATTTCATATAAACATGTGTCAACAGATGGGATATCTTAATGCATAAACATGTGTCAACAGATGGGATATCTTTACACATAAACATGTGTCAACAGGGGATATCTTTACACATAAACATGTGTCAACAGATGGGATATCTTTACACATAAACATGTGTCAATAGGGGATATCTTTACACATAAACATGTGTCAACAGATGGGATATCTTAATGCATAAACGTGTGTCAACAGGGGATATCTTTACACATAAACATGAGTCAACAGGGGATATCTTTACACATAAACATGCGTCAACAGGGGATATCTTTACACATAAACATGAGTCAACAGGGGATATCTTTACACATAAACATGTGTCAATAGGGGATATCTTTACACATAAACATGTGTCAATAGGGGATATCTTTACACATAAACATGTGTCAACAGATGGGATATCTTTACACATAAACATGTGTCAACAGGGGATATCTTTACACATAAACATGTGTCAACAGGGGATATCTTAACATATAAATAAGAGTCAACAATAAGGGGTACATACATGTACATAAACAGATATCAATAGAAAGGGGGAGCTGTTTCATTTAGATAAAGTGTGCTATACTTTTTTAATTCTATGTCAACTAGTTATATGTACCATTAATTCACTGTTAAACACTTTCAGAATTAGCCAAATCAACACACAAAAACTGTAAGACATATAACAACATTACCCGCATTACTAAAAGTTATATTGTTTATGTGGCTGTTGACTTTAAAATGATGAGAGGTCACACAAAATTCTCCACATCCATTTTCATCACTGCCATGTCCAGTGATTACAGCAAATATCTCCACCTTAAAACACAACAAAACACAATATGTAGAAACTATATATATCTAGGATAAACTGACATAGATGTCACATTTATACTGCAATTACCTATTTTAAATTCCTGAGAATAGTTCAGAAAATGCACTTACTAGAAATTTAAATCTTCAAAAGATGAATTATGTCTTGGAAATGTTATTGTTCATTAATTCAAATCAACAATTATTTCATGTTAATAATGGATAATAGAGCACTGACTCATAACTTGTAATTATTTGTTACACAGAAAGGCAACACTGTGTAAATAAGGAGCTATATTTATCCTGCAATAAGCCAAGGGGGCCAACACATAAACTCTGACTCAAAGTAGGGGGTGGGCTTATTACAGGGCAATGAATAACCTCTGACTCAAAGTAGGGGGTGGGTTTATTACAGGGCAATGAATAAACTCTGACTCAAAGTAGGGGGTGGGCTTGTTATAGGGCAATGAATCAACTCTGACTCAAAGTAGGGGGTGGGCTTATTACAGGGCAATGAATTAACTGACTCAAAGTAGGGGGTAGGCTTATTACAGGGCAATGAATTAACTCTGACTCAAAGTAGGGGGTGGGCTTATTACAGGGCAATAAATAAACTCTGACTCAAAGTAGGGGGTGGGCTTATTATGGGGAAATGAATAAACCATTTGTTTGCATTTCTTCTAAACTGCTATAGATATGGGTGGGCTTATTACCAGTCATGGGCTTATTGTTGCATAAATTAGGTAACACAATAGCTAATCACTACAGGACCAACACTGTTAGGAAAAACTTACTTGTCATATTACACCTGTTCTCCAAGGAATCAGTAGTGTCTAACCTAGCTAAATGTTTGGTTTATACAGATTGCTGCATTATACAGTGATTGATAAGGACAGGTTATGATGTTATCGTGTGGAGTAGAAAAAGTTCTATATAAAGACATGTAAGCATGTAACTGTATATGGATTAGTTAGTGTCTTATAAAGAGAGGATACTGTGTATTTTACCTTTTTAATATCATCTGGTACTGTAAACATGTATGGCTTGAAATGCGAGTTGTAAGTTTTATCAAAGGTGGCTCCAGGTTCATACAGCACTGTGACCTTCTCAGGATACAGTTCACCTACAAATAACAAATATATATATATGTACCTCTGAAACAATGTTAAAGAAATAAAAATTCCAATAATATTTAGGACTGTTTATATATGGCCTGATGAAGGAAAGTGAATCTCTTGCTAATTTACATGACATTTTTCACCATTCACTTCATTTGCACTGGCTCACTTCCATTCATCAAGCCATGCAAGTGACAAAATACTCATTTTCTTCCTGTAAAATCTGATCTTTCAGTAACTATATGATTCACAATAATCAATAGATTACTTGTAGATTACTAATGTTCCAGCCTTCTTATAATGTTGTGTATTTGTAACTTGTGCATTCTTCCTGACAAACGTTCAGCCTTATGACCATATAAATATCTACAAAATTTCTACATAACCAATTTGGACATTCAAATGCTTCACTGTCAGTATATGTATTAAATCCCATTAAACATGTAAGGTATAAATTCCCTTAAGTTGTAAGTATAAAATCCTATTAAACATGTAAGGTGTAAATTCCATTAAGATGTAAGTATTAAATCCCATTAAACATATAAGGTATACATTCCATTAAGATGTAAATATTAAATCCCATTAAACATGTAAGGTATAAATTCCCTTAAGTTGTAAGTATAAAATCCTATTAAACATGTAAGGTGTAAATTCCATTAAGATGTAAGTATTAAATCCCATTAAACATGTAAGTTGTAAATTTCATTAAGATGTAAGTATTAAATCCCATTAAACATGTAAAGTGTAAATTTCATTAAGATGTAAAACCTTTTACATCATACCTGATGCCCGAGGTTGAGAAAATCTTAAATTTAATGATGGCTTCCAAGGCATTGCCCACGGCTCTGTCTTCATGTTAAACACACAAGTAGAGCTTGTGAGGAGGGGAAGAAGTGGGGACACATCTGTCATCCAACGGCCAATCCTCCTGTGGAGCAAACAGTTGCAACATCCAGAGAGTGTCATTCCAAAAACCACAAAACAAAATCAGGAGTGTAGTTAATACAGTAATAGATTACACTGTATATTCACACAAGTCACAAACAAAGAGTACATAGCTTCTTGTCTGAAAACCAAATTTGTTTTTTTCTTATCAACTGATTATGAGACATTTGACCTACTAACTTTTAAAAGCTATATTAAGCATTAAGTATGGCATGATCGTACTAAGATAACGATGTTAATCAAAAACCAAATCATGACAATATGTCCCCCAACCACCAACACAGAGAAAACATAGTTTTGATAGTGTTGTACCGTCTGAAGGCACTTATCCAGCGTCCCAGCTCCATACCGCAGAGCGGTGACCCTGGGTCACAGCAAACATACAGGTTGATGGTGTGATCCCAGTGAGGACAGTCTGTATCCATGGTACCTGGACATGAGAGGGACATGTCCAACTCCATCTTGGAAAACTTTTGCAAATCTGTACAGAAAAATATCTGGAATAAGGCAGGTGCTGCTCAATGTCAAAAATTCTTGTTTAATGACAAAAATATTCTGAAACCAAATAATTCATCGAAATTACCTTCATTATATTTAGTCACAAATTTGATTCATCTGAATATTTTCTGGAAAACAATAAGTCCAAAATAGTGAAACAATCCATCTACACTAATGAAACAATTAAACACAAAGGCCAAATTTTAACATTACAATAATTAATATACATCCAGGCAGAATCCAATGCAGAAAGTTTGTATTCATCATGAATCATTTACCTGTTAAATCCGGCAATGTGATGTTAGCGACAACACCGTCTTTCCCTTGCATTACCCGCTCTGTGAAGATTTCGACTGAGGTAGCCGGTGTGTGTAATCTTTTGTCCAGCTTATCTCTGTACTCAAACCTACAACACACTTCTTTAGTCAAATATACAATCCATACTCTATTCAATCATACAATGCTCAAGTCAGTTAAAGTGTCCTCAAATGCAAGTGACTAAATGGTCAGATGGTTTTACTATTTTATGTATATTCCTCAATGAACATATCTTCATTTCCAAGGGGAAGAAATCGTGTTTTAAAGTCATGTGTAAAATTGTGATTTTATGAGAAATTACTGTATACGCTCTGACTATGACGGTTCCCATGAGATAAGAGAACTGTAAGTATAATTTCAAACTCCTAGTAGCAGGATGTATCACCATACAAATAGATATTCAGCTAAAATTAGATTAAATCAAGACCTGAAAGCAAACATAAATAGATGAGTCATAATTTATAATACCGTAAAACCCCATGTAATTTGCGCACTATTTTTCAGAAATTTAATACCTAAAGTGGTGGGTGCGTAAAATACACAGGTATAGAAAATTTCAAGTTTTTTTCAGGAAAAGATCAACGATTCTGAGAGATCGCCATCTTGGATTATTTCCCTTGGTACACGGAACTCTAAGACAAATGACGATCAACAAATTTATTTATGTCCAACGTTAATAAAAGATACATAATGTGTTGTTATGTGAGTTTATGTGAAAAGTATTATTAAATAGGTAACCGTTAACAAAAAAAGTTTGGCCAAATTCCTATATGAAACAATTAAGGACAGGTAAGTTTCAAGTGGAAAGTTTTGCCAGAAGGATGTACTGTATATATTAGCCCGAGTGTCACATGTTTCCATCCTGTTACTATATACTTACCACTGAGCCTGCCACACCAGAAAGTCCATCGATGGATACAGGAACCAGCCCACTTCCGCCAGTGACCCTGCCTGGTTTATCGCCAGGAAAAAATTCTCAGATGGAGTATTTTGGAAACTGATGTTAAGCTTCTCAGTTCTATGGAAAAAGATACAAGCAATTTGTTACCTCAAATATATCTGAACAATGAAAATAAATGATGGTGACTAAAATTTACTTGAACCAATGACAGGTCAAAAAGAGCCAACAGTGTGCCTGACTGTACCCCCAATGTTCAATATTTTTAGTAACAGTGACGTTAACTTTGACTTTTAAAACTTTAAAACACTTATTACACATCTTCATATAACAGAGTATCACCACATCAAATTTCAAACAGAATAGTCTTTTGGATTCTGAGAAAATCTCTGGAAACGACAGTGTGGACATACAGACAAGATGGACACCATGCCTACCTACTTTATATACTACGGTATAGATATACTCCAATATTATCTGGTATAAGCATACAGTACTACAGTAGGGGATGTTACACACCTCTCCAGTATATATACTGGAGAGGTGTGTAACATCCCCTACTGTAGTACCGTATGCTTATACCAGACAATGGTGGAGTATAACAGTGTATATACTGGAGAGTCGTGTAACATCCCCTACTGTAGTACCGTGTGCTTATACCAGACAATGGTGGAGTATAACAGTGTATATACTGGAGAGTCGTGTAACATCCCCTACTGTAGTACCGTGTGCTTATACCAGACAATGGTGGAGTATAACAGTGTATATACGGGAGAGGTGTGTAACATCCCCTACTGTAGTACTGTATGCTTATACCAGATAATATTGGAGTATATCTATACCTACTTTATATACTACGGTATAGATATACTCCAATATTATCTGGTATAAGCATACAGTACTACAGTAGGGGATGTTACACACCTCTCCAGTATATATAATGTTATACTCCACCATTGTCTGGTATAAGCATAAGGTGCTACAGTAGGGGATGTTACACACCTACCCAGTATATACACTGTTATACTCCACCATTGTAGCTGGTATAGACAATGGGGTATTACACTGACCACCATTGCAGGACAACTCCTGTATACTTTCAGTTTTATTAGCAAACACAACAACGCCAATGGCCCCTGATCTCTGCATTGTTTGAACCTAAAATAAAAGGGAAAATACAGTTAATTATCTCATCATTTTACATAATATTTTTCAAAAGGTGAGGAAATCGCAAATGATCAATATTCTTATATTTTTTCTTAGTTAAATAACAAGAGACAAACTATGACTGTACATATTTTTCAAGAGGATAGGGTTGGGATAATGTATATCACCTTCCCCCACCCCCTTCTAAATTTTGAAATTCTTCCTTAAATAATACTACTAAGGCACCCCATACACATGGTTGCTTAAAAAAAGAAAAAACACTGAATATATATTTACCTTTTGGAAAAAGGAACATTTTCCCGAAGCAACAAGAGCTATGGATCCATTGACAGCCTCCACACTGTTACAGCCAGTCTCAGCTCTAACCAATGACACTGTCTTGTTTCCAAACACACTCTGTGGACTTGGCAACCAGTCATATCTGGCATCCAATCTCTTACTGACAACAGGAAATGGTGATGCTTTAACAGAAAGAGAAGCTTCTTTGAATAAACATACATAATTAAATTGGCTCATTTACATGTAAGACTGCATGGACATTAATTCCACTGATGTTTTCATTATGCTTCTTCAAACAGGACTCAGAATTACATTGTAGAACATTTTATTTTAATAAGATTGGAAATTCACAAATCTCAGGAATGTTCCTCCTGTTCATCCAATACATCATGTGTTCTTTTTAAATAAAATAGTCATTGTAAAACATCATATTTATAAACAAAAAGCCAATCTGTCAGTCAAACACCTGTTTATACAGTGGTAGTTAGTTCACTTTAGTTATTACCGTCAGATCGGACGACAACCTGGTCGTAGCCACAAAGATGGTCAACACAATGCCACTGGCTCAATGCGTCTGGGATCCAATTGCCAAGTTTGTCTAGTGGAACAACAGAAAAATGGATCCTCTTCATCACAACTGAGACGTCTGTACTACTCCTGTAGAAACAAGCGATTGCAATGAAGGTACATATTATGAGTGTAAAGTACAATTTTTTCACAAAAGTTGACCATAAAATTAAATCTCAAGAATTCTAATAACTGTTCATTCACTGTCATTCAGAGTGTAAGGATACATATTTGTATTTTGTGGAAGCAACATAACACAATGAAAAATAGACCACTTTCAGCAATTGTCTTATCATATACCTCTGTATACATGTATGTACATCTACACACTGAGGGGTAAAATTAGAGAAAAACTTTATAATAATGCTAAGCTAACAATATTTCCAAGTTCCAAATATCAAAATCATTGATCTGAGAAAATTAACTTTTCATTAAGTACATGGTATAAGACAATTACAAAATTATTTAGTCACAAAATGAAAACCCATTGGATTACAGAGGCCTTTTTTCATAGTTTAAATATTTTTTTTATTTCCCCAGCATATTTTTGGAGGGATATCAGGGTTGAAATGAGGGATTAAACCTAGACATATCTACATGAGTTGATCAAATCCATGTCTACAACATATATAGAAAAACAAATGGTCAGTAGCTGCCTCTACACATTTATAGACAACTTACATACTGGCCTCTCTTGTCATTGTTTGGAGGATACGGTCCCTCATCCACATGGCCCCATAAACATCATGTATCCCAGCTGATTTGGGGATAAAAACAAAATGTATCGAGTTCAAAGCTGTGAAATTGACTATGGGCTTCAATCCTTCGTCCGATGTCCACATACATTCAAGAAAACCCGACTGTGGATCGAATACGTGAACAATCATTGAAGAATTTGCAAATGTTTGACTAGGATAAACAACCTTTCCATAGAGTCCCCAGATGATAAAAGGCGACGCTGGGGTGCCTGGTTTATAATCAATGATTTCTCCGTCATTCAATGTTCTTGTCTTCGACCCTAAATGCTTAGAGTTGGCTTTATAAAAAGCTAAGTTTGCCTTTCCAACTGTTGCCGACCACGTACTTATCGGATGCGCTGTTGCCAGTGTTGGAGGAAATTTACCCACACATTTGCTTGATTTCGCCTGCTTCACTGACACTCCAAACGTATCAAATATTCTTACGTTCGTGTGTTTATGCTTCACATGCATGGTATATGCTTTCGGAATGATAGTAGAAACAACAGCAATGTGCACAAACAGTATCGAAAACAGTAGCGGGATGTTTACGTCTACCATTTTGGATGGTCACATGATCATGTCTCCTCTAGATTTGTCACATGATATTTTACGGTGTAACCGAAATCGGAAACTTTCGGCACTTGCCGTTGAAAATAAAGCACCGAATTTTACCACATAAATAAAACCTGAGGTTCCATTGGTGATACAATTTCATTTATATGCTACTGCTATATAATGCATTTTTACCACCATGTTTCACGATGAATGGGTGATTCCGATAACAATTTCAGGAGTCGGTAGAGTTATTTCCCTTGCACCGTTGACCGCACGCGATAATATCGACGATAAGAACCAAAGACCGAGTTTTTAGCACCCAATACATTTCTTGCTAACGAGCTATTCGATTCAAAATATTTAGTTGATAATACGTTAGAATTACAATAACAATGATGAACAAAAAACTAAGAAAAATGAAACAATATGTGTATTATTAAAAGGACTCAAGACCATGCACATGCACAGGAGCACCTATATTTATATGATCACTAGGGGTGTCTATTTTACCGAAAGTTGATTTAACCCCTAAAACATGTAAAAATTACGCTAGACACCTTAGTTTAGGTCCAAATATAGCCGTAACAAATTATCAGGTCCCTGTGCTCAAGACAGCACGACCAGCCTATATCAGTTAGGTTAACCGGTTGTGTACATTGCTTTTCCTTTCTTGCTAGTAACATCCCTGCACCAAACCTGCAGTATAATTACATGTCGCTGTTAATTTGATATTCAAGAGCTAGTTCCATAGAACTACTCGGTAGTGAAGCGGACGTAAAACCTATCCATCAGCTAGTTCCAAACACCATAAGTTCCGTCTATATATAAATGTCGACTGCTGAAGACAAGCTTACAAAACTGGGTTTCCAGTGATGGAGGTGGATGAAGACTAGAAGAAAAGTTTTTTTAGATTGCCATATTAATTATTATTCATGTAGTGTGCATTTATGTGTTGCTGTCCCTAACCCAGTTCTCGGTATGGTGACATAGTATTACCTTATAGTTCTAAAAAAAAAAAAAAAAAAGTACTTGTTTTTATTAAACCGATCTCTCTGACGCCTCTAAATAATGTTCAGTATATTGAACGTTTTAGAGTATCCTGTTAAAGTTGAACTTTGATTTGTCATAGATTTGCATGGCAGGTGTGGTCAATGATGTACCTTTTCATGGCAGGTGTGGTCAATGATGTACCTTTTCATGGCAGGTGTGGTCAATGATGTACCTTTTCATGGCAGGTGTGGTCAATGATGTACCTTTTCATGGCAGGTGTGGTCAATGATGTACCTTTTCATGGCAGGTGTGGTCAATGATGTACCTTTTCATGGCAGGTGTGGTCAATGATGTACCTTTTCATGGCAGGTGTGGTCAATGATGTACCTTTTCATGGCAGGTGTGGTCAATGATGTACCTTTTCATGGCAGGTGTGGTCAATGATGTACCTTTTCATGGCAGGTGTGGTCAATGATGTACCTTTTCATGGCAGGTGTGGTCAATGATGTACCTTTTCATGGCAGGTGTGGTCAATGATGTACCTTTTCATGGCAGGTGTGGTCAATGATGTACCTTTTCATGGCAGGTGTGGTCAATGATGTACCTTTTCATGGCAGGTGTGGTCAATGATGTACCTTTTCATGGCAGGTGTGGTCAATGATGTACCTTTTCATGGCAGGTGTGGTCAATGATGTACCTTTTCATGGCAGGTGTGGTCAATGATGTACCTTTTCATGGCAGGTGTGGTCAATGATGTACCTTTTCATGGCAGGTGTGGTCAATGATGTACCTTTTCATGGCAGGTGTGGTCAATGATGTACCTTTTCATGGCAGGTGTGGTCAATGATGTACCTTTTCATGGCAGGTGTGGTCAATGATGTACCTTTTCATGGCAGGTGTGGTCAATGATGTACCTTTTCATGGCAGGTGTGGTCAATGATGTACCTCTTCAAGGGTCTTTATGTAACTCTTTCCTTTGTTCATGTATTGCCCTAGTTTTATCGATTTGGCCTTTTCAGATTTTCGAATGTCTTTTAGTTACGCATTTATATCTTTTCATAAGCAGGAAGGCTACCTTATATTGTCTTTTGAGTAAAGGTGTATCTCTGAGTGTCCAGACTATCCAGGTACTACCCTGCTAACACTCAAGAGCTCTTGAAAAAGGGAGGTTGCATTCCCCTTTGTGTGTTATCAACTCCTTGGATAGGGAAACCTTTATGTGTAAATTGTTCCTCTGAAAAATGAGAGGTTACCTTTTGATATCATCTGTCATATATCTTAAAATAGTGGTACATGTATGTGTGGATAAAAATTAAATTCTGACTTTCTTGGAAAGGTATTCTCTGAAATTCACATTTGAGGCCTACAGTCAGTTACATCTAGCCTGGGAGGGTGCGTGTCCTATGTAAACATAATATCATTGTAAGCAAAACTTTATGTTGGATATTTTGGTTATGGATACAGTTCTAGTAATCAAAGACAAGTAATTTCTCCGCCACGCCGGTCATCTAATTTCCAGTATTCATTACGAAAGACAATAACTGTTCATCCCACCCTAGGGTCCCGTCCATTCTGTATTCGTAACAATGTACAGTCCCGTCCTGTAATCGTCACAATGCACAGTCCCATTCCCTAATCGTCACAATGGACTGTTATACTCCACCATTGTATGACGCTACAGTCCCATTCTGTATTCGTCACAATGTACAGTCAGTCAGGGGCGGGTCCAGGTGAGGGCGTAATGGACGAAACAAAAAACAAAACAAAACTATGTAATCTGCTAATATTGTATTGAATATGGCAATTTATCTATTCATTAATTAAACACATAAACACCCTGACACTTTAACTATAAAATATACATGCTCCATGTCAGGAACCGTTACATTAGTGCATTTCACAATTATTTTATGTTTTTTAGCAATAAAAGGGTCCAATTTTTTTTCTTAACCATAGAACTTAATAACACTTAGTCATAGAACTTAGTAACACTTAGCCATAGAACTTAACAACACTTAGCCATAGAACTTAACAACACTTAACAATAGAACTTAGTAACACTTAGCAATAGAACTTAGTAACACTTAGCAATATAACTTAGTAACACTTAGCAATACAACTTAGTAACACTAAGCAATATAACTTAGTAACACTTAGCAATACAACTTAGTAACACTTAGCAATAGAACTTAGTAACACTTAGCAATACAACTTAGTAACACTTAGCAATACAACTTAGTAACAGCTAGTTAATATTAGAATACATCGAACTGTATCAAATATTACATTGTTTTTAAGATTTTATTACAAGAGATGACCCACTCATATGTAAGAATCAATTCAGGCATACGCCAATAGTAACACAGAAAATTAAAATATCATTTTTGCCAAAATAGGCGATTTCGGTGTGCCAACAGTAAGCACGAATCAGAAAGCATGAGTGTATTGCGCGGACGAATATATATCCACGAGTTCGCGGAGCGCTCGAGTGAATATATACGTCCGCGCAATAAATGAGTGCTTTCTGATTCGTTAGAAAAACACAAGTGTGTGGTCTTGCTTTTATCACATGCCTTCCGTGTTTGGTAGAGATCGATACAAAGAGTTTATAAACTTTGATATTTTTTGAAAATACCTGGAACTTTTCAGTTCGCCATGACAAGGGGATTCCCATAAAAAGTAGTTCCGGCTAGTGTATTGCACATGTGCAATACAGAATGTTGTATTTCATTATCTCAAAATTGCTTGTATTACTATAACAAGATTCAACAGGTATGAGATAAATGAATTGTTTTTGTCTTTTAAAGAGAGGAATTTTATAGGCTTTGCCTGTTGACAAATTCCTATTTTATGTAAAACCTATACAAGGAAATATTTTGAAATCATCACAATTCCGATAAAAAAAGCACACCCACGGGAATTATGATCACCAACGTGCGTGCAAAGCGTTGAGTGAAGTTCTGTGTTACACAGTATACGGGTTACATAAGGAATACACGAGTCCGGCCGTTGTAGTAGAGTTTAGTTGTTGAGATTATATAGCCAGTACACCCAGCATGACGTTGCCATGGTCATCTTTACCTACATGTATTGATAACCCTACTACTACGGCCGGACTCGTGCATTCCTTGTTTTGTTTTTGTGTGTTTGAATTGGCTAATTCACTCCAAGGGTGAATAAATATATATATTACCACATCCAAAATATCCCAAAATATGTTAGCTTGTGTTCTGTGCCGTGCACTCTCTATACCAAGTACCGACAGGGAACAGCGACGTACGCCATCTTCGCTCACACATTGTGCGATGAGCCTTGCGTATTTTGTAATTCTCTGCTCCCTCTTTTTTTATCCCTTCTTGTTATCGTGTATTATATTGAACTCATGTTTGCTGTTAACGAGTGTATGTTTCTTTAATCGTGTTTCCTATACTTAATGTAACAAATGGTTTGCAATAAAAAACATTATCAAAAATCAAAATCGGAGTTAATGACGCAGTATGATGCTTACATGTATGTAAATCGTATCATATTTTCAGTCGAATACCTCAAAAGACAAGTAAGGCGAGTTCGAAACAAGTATGGGTAAATTATTGTTGTTGTGTTATACGCAAATAATTAAATGGACGAATGAATGAATCATAGTGGGTTTTCTTCTTCTCATTTTTATAATAATTATATTCCGCTTGCGATGTACCTGAAACGCGTCTTTCCTCTGTACATCATATTCGTCTGTTGTTGGAGAACCTAATTTGTACAGTGATCATATATCAATTTCTCTCTCTCTTGACAAATTTAACTAAGCCTGAGGAGGGTGATCTTGTTAATAATGGTAATGTGAAATTTAAAAAGTTTACATGGAAACCAGAACTTGGGGTCACATTTTTACAAAATCTACAGGTTAATTCTCTGGTGCGTTTTAATGAACTTGATAATTCAATGGAGAACGAGGATCATAATGAAGAATCTGTTAATAGAGCGTCGGAATTGTTGAATGAGGCATTATCTGCATCTGCAGATCCTATTATGGCAAAATACAGTACAGGAGTATCAAATGTTAATCATTGTCAACAAAGACGGTTTACAGGCGCGTAGCTACCATGTAAGCCAATAAGCCCGGGCTTGCACATGATTTTGACAAGTATAGGTTTTCATGACGGTTTTTTTTCTTGCTGATACTATAAAGTGGAGTTTAAGTTTTGAATATATAGTATACATAACTTAGGTAAAAACCAGACAATGTATGTATGGAGGGTGTACAAAGCAATACCGACGGTTAATCTTCAGAATTACACTGGATCCACGTACATAGGTATATATATATACAAAAAATAGGACTTTTTTCTAGCGGATTAAAACGAGAAAACAGACATCAGGACGTGGGAAATGGCTCCTGGGCGTTCTAGAAA
This sequence comes from Mizuhopecten yessoensis, assembly GCF_002113885.1. Lineage (NCBI taxonomy): Eukaryota > Metazoa > Mollusca > Bivalvia > Pectinida > Pectinidae > Mizuhopecten > Mizuhopecten yessoensis. Next base: position 482,293 of record NW_018405529.1, read on the forward strand.
ACATTTTTTCATGGTGGAGACCCCCCAGACCCCCCTTAAAGGGAGGGGGTCTTAAAAAGGGAGGGGGAAGNCCCCACCCCGAAGCGCGAGGCTCGAAGCGCGTAGCGTTCCGCAACCCCATGTCGGGCTTACACACGGTAAAGGGGCTAGCTACGCGCCTGGTTTATTCCTTGATACAACAAGGTATGTGAAGAAAAGCGCAGATTATTTTTTGAAACGTTGGATATTTATAGAGCAAAAGAGTCTGAATCCACTAGAATTAACATGGTGAGGGCCAGAAACATTTTTAAGAATGAGGCAAGAAAATGTCGTATTAGCTATGATCAGGAAAATACTAGTAAAGTATTAGTTGCTAATGAAAGAAATGGTAAAGAATATTGGAAAATATTAAAGAGGTCAACAGGTAAAATCACAGCAGTAAAGATAAACGCAAGCGAATTTAAATGGTGTTTTTTTCAATTGTTAATAACCCAGTGGATCCATTTTTTACACCAGATGAGGATATAATTGATTTTAATGCGAGATATGAAAATAACCATATGCAAGTGGTGTTTCAGTGCTTGAATGTTGACATTTAAATTGAGGAAATCGAAAAGGGCATAAAGCAGTTAAAAAATGGTAAGAGTTCTGGTCCTGACTTGATTATTAATGAGTTTTTGATAAATGGTAAAGAGTTTTTATTGCCTTATCTTCACAAGCTGTTTAACAAAATATTCAAATCTGTCATTTTTACAGAGTCATGGTCTGATGGGTTTATTTTTCAGACGTTGAAAACTTTAGGGGATAACTCTGTTGAGTGTAGTAGGAAAATTGTTTACAAAAACTCTAAATAATAGACTTACCGCCTGGGCGGAGGAACACAAGGTATATGTTGATGCCCAAGCAGGCTTCAGATCTAACCATAGTACGGTTGACAATATTTTTATCCTACATGGCTTAATTTCCCATTTTATTAACTCTAATACACAATTATTTTGTACTTTTATAGACTTCTCCAAGGCCTTTGATTATGTGATCAGGGACAATTTATGGTGTAAGTTGATCAAGTTGGGCGTCCGAGGAAATATGTTGGACATTATCAAGTCTATGTATAGTACTGTTAGGTCTAGAGTTAAAGTAAATAATGAAGTATCAGATGAGTTCATTTGCACTACGGGGGTAAGGCAAGGCGAAAGTCTGTCACCCTTTTTATTTGCAATGTATATTAATGATTTGGAGAGTGAATTAGTTGACAAAGGTTTTGAGGGAGTGTCGATAAATCTACTTAAAGTTTTCCTTCTTTTGTATGCAGATGATATCACAATACTCTCAGATACTGCTTTTGGTTTGCAAAAAGGTTTAGATGTTTTGTATGATTACTGTGAGAGATGGAAAATGAAAGTAAATGTGGGTAAACTAAAATCATGGTGTTTCGTAGGGGAGGAAGGCTAAGTGAATCTTCACATTTTTTTCTTGGTAACCAAGAGATTGTGGTGGTCAGCAAGTATTCGTACTTAGGTGTTGTATTCACAGCTGGAGGTGCTTTTTCTGAAACTCAAAAGACATCAGCGGAACAAGGCTCCAAGGCATTATTTCAATTAGAAAAATGGACAAGAATGTTTGTTGGATTGACTCCAAAGCATATGTGTTCTTTATTTGATAAACTTGTCAGTCCCATTTTATGTTATGGATGTGAGGTGTGGGGTTTTCATACTGCTATGGCTATTGAGAGATTACATCTGAAGTTTTGTAAAAGGTTATTGGGGGTTAAATCAACAACGCAGAATAATTTTGTGTATGGGGAACTCGGTAGAATGCCTTTAAGGTTCTTGAGATATAGTAGAATTATTAAGTACTGGCTAAAAATTGTATGTGGAAATGCAAATAATTTAGTGCAATCTGTTTACAATGTTTTATATGATCAATGTGAGATGCACAATGTTAATGATTGGGCAAGCTTAGTAAAAACCGTGCTTTTTAAACATGGTTTCGGTAATGTCTGGAATCTGCAGGCTGTTGGCACTATAAATATGTTTATGTGTCTGTTTAAAACAAGAGTGAGCGATGTTTTTGTACAAAACTGGAATGCTGAGCTGGCTGAGTCGTCTCGGGCTAGGTTTTATATACAATTGGATGACATTTTCGAATATAAAGAGTATCTGGATATCGTAAATGTACATAAATTTAGAATAGCATTGACAAGGCTAAGAGTATCATCACACCGGTGTGCCTCAGTGTAGAGGTAGGGCGATGACATAGACCTATTGTAATACCGTATGAGATGAGAAAATGTATATTTTGTGATGTTTTAGAAGATGAGTATCATTTCATTATTGAATGTAATCAGGTTTCTGAGGTAAGAACACCGTTCATTCCAAGAAGATACTAGGGAAAGATTTGTGGATTTAATTACATCATCTAATGTTGCAATTGTAAGAAATCTAGCAAGTTATGTTTTCAAGGCAAACGAGATCAGAAATAATATACTTTTTAATAATTAACTCTGGACGACTGGGTATTTATTCTGTACGTGTTTCTGGCAACTTTATCCTAAATTTTATATTTTTGTTACGCACATGGCATCAATAGTTATCTCCCATCGATCACATATGTAACACAACGGTTTTTAGGTACAAACTTTTAACATTATACAAACAATATGTAATTTCTCGATTGCTATGAAACACGTGGTAATGGATATCTGGTTGCCTAAATATGGGTAGATTGAAAACAAGTCCTCGCACCTGTCGCTGCACGTATGTGTATTATACCAATTACAAAAATATTTCTTTGTCCATGTTCATGTTCCACTCCACCTGTACCACCTATGTGGATTGTTATTATGTAATGCACAAAGGCATTTTTGCCTATTGCTTAATAAAATATATACAGCTGCTCACGACACATGATAAATAACTAGATCATCCTTGTCTGATTTTTTTTGTCTGGAGACGACAAATTCGTATGACTACTCTACACTTCTTATAAGTCGACATTCTATCGTATACAGTGCACGTGGCACCCTTGGGTTTACACAAATAAACCAAAGAAGGAATAATAATTAAGTTTTGTTTATTATATTTTTACAACAGTGTGGTCAACATCAAATGTTGAATAACATATTTTTTCCGAAATCTAAATATAATAATCCGACTTAATCTAAATTAATAAACCACAATCATATTTGTTATACAGTTTGTATCTATATTTCTTGTATTCGAAGCAGATGTATTTTAAGAGACAGAGACAGGGAGACAGAGTGACAGAGAGACAGAGAGACAGAGTGACAGAGAGACAGAGTGATAGAGAGACAGAGTGACAGAGTGACAGGGAGACAGAGTGACAGAGAGACCGAGTGACAGAGAGACAGAGTGACAGTGACAGTGACAGAGAGACAGAGTGAAAGAGAGACAGAGTGACAGGGAGACAGAGTGACAGAGAGACCGAGTGACAGAGAGACAGAGTGACAGTGACAGTGACAGAGAGACAGAGTGATAGAGAGACAGAGTGACAGGGAGACAGAGTGACAGAGAGACCGAGTGACAGAGTGACAGGGAGACAGAGTGACAGAGAGACCGAGTGACAAAGAGACAGAGAGACAGAGTGACAGAGAGACCGAGTGACAGAGTGACAGGGAGACAGAGTGACAGAGAGACCGAGAGACAGAGAGACAGAGTGACAGTGACAGTGACAGAGAGACAGAGTAACAGTGACAGTGACAATGACAGAGAGACAGAGAGACAGAATGGCAGGGACAGTGACAGAGAGACAGAGCAGCTAAAAATTGAGAATGACAACACACAAAGAAGGCTGGTTAATTTTTGCAAGGGCAGCTGCGGTCGCAGGTACAATTGGCTGGTCCGGTGCACCCTATGTTACAAGTGCACTCACCTACAATAGGACAAACGGAATGTATTATTTCCATAACAATTACATATAGTGGCTCCTAATGCTTGCTAGACATTCTAAACTGTTTTTACTTTAAAAAAATCCTATGATAAATTGCATAAATTTAACTTACAAATGTTTTAGATTGATTTACTTTGGCATCCGATATCAAAATGAATAACTAAAATAGTGAAACTTACCAAAACATTTGCATTTAGGAGCACACTTCGGACAGTTGCAATCATTGGGACATTTGCAGTTGCTCGGACCTCCACAGGTACATTCTGGGCCAGTTGTACACCGTTCACCAGAGCACGTCACAGTCGTACCTAAAATCCACGCACACAATTTTATAAGTCTAACTTTTAGAAAAAGAAAAAAAAAGTAGCAAACCTCAATTAGTCAATAAATATAGTAATGTTTTCTATTCCGACGCCGTCCACAAATCCTAATCCAGACGATTGTTTGCGCGAAACAGAGTCTCATTACAGTACCTGGTTAGTTATGTGAAACTGTCGGGACAGTTGGTGGTCAGTCAAGGCACACACGAGAGAAATCACAATTAAATGGGATATATGAATTTATAGTTCTTGCTGATATATCAGAATTTAGGAAACCCGTTAGCCGTGAAGTTCTTATTAATGACGTCAACCCTATTAATTTGCAAAATAGGTCAGAATGATTAGGAAATATCGCTAAATAGAATGTGTTTTTATACAATACACCCTGAGTTAGATTTTAAGATCGTTGTGGTGACAGATAGACCAGCTTAATAACAATGAAAAAAATGTAATAAACATAATAATAATCTACAGTTTGTGTATATCATATTTATTGTATGTATATAGTACCATTGGTATATCTTATACGTCCAGGGGCGTGGCATCGATACCTATCCAGCATTCTGTGATTAGTATATATATATTTATCAAGTGTCATTTGTTAACTCAACGCGAGGTGCATATCTTTCCATGACCTTAACTGTGTAATACTTTAACTGATAATACAATGTGCAACAATATCTTACCTGCAGACGACGACATCTTAAATCAGACAAAATTCTTCTAAAAATCGACGTGGAACAGGTGGCAAATGTTGCGTTGGTTATGTTCCTAAGGAAGGTGACGCCCTATTTATACTCAATGGCAATATAGACGGTACGTGTGCAATGTTTCACCTGTGTGCATCGCAGTGTTACTGTTGCCAAGCAATTACAACACCGTGTGCAAATACTTTCGTGTGTCACATGTTGCGCAATGGAGCAGATTCACAAAACGGCTTATGCACACTGACCCATTATATTAATTGACGTTTTTTGGGTGGGTTTTTTTACACGACCTCAGGTCCATTAGTTGAGTCGCAGTTGAGCCTGCTTCGACCTTAACATGACAAAAATTTAAAACTAGAAAATAAACAGATTTTGGACATACAACGTACCTTAGATAATTTTGAACAATATGCAACAGAACATGGGGTTGTAGTTGTATGTCCAACGTTTAATATATAAGTTTTAAAATGTCGAAGCTTGGGAAATTTCCAGTCTAGAATTCCCCTTTCGATCTCCTAATATGTTTTCACTACACTAACATTTTTAAACAGAAAAACAAAACAAAAACACTGATTGTTGTTGCTTCTAAATGAATCCACACCGACAAGGGAAAGTTCCGTCCCTGTAATTATATAGGCTCAAAACCAGATTTTCTACAAAACAGAAAATATTTTCTGCTATTTTTTGGTAATCTCGTTTGCAATTTATTTACTGAAAAAAATATGAGCTTTCCTATTTGACTAAGAAATGATTCATATGTAGATATATATACCTATCTATCCTGCTATACACGTATTATGTAGTCACGTGTCCATGAATGTTTTCATTCTGATAATGGCCCCATTTCGCGCACAACGAAGCACTCAGTATTTCAGAGTTAAATTAGTAATTCAGGTTCCATTTATCTGGTAGTACAGCGGAACGTGTGTTTACTGGTGCAAATATGTTTAAATGCTTGTATACACACGCTCAAATGTTTATTAACCTGCTCAAGGGATGCACACATGGGCCAAAAGGGTGAGCTATATAGGTCACAGTCCTAAGAGGTTCCTTTTAAATAATATTAAACAGAAAATAATAAGATGGGATGCTTTTCTAATTGCATCCAATATGTTTTTAAAGTTTTATATTATAATAATGGAAGCAAGCCCGTGTGTTGTTTTGTTTGGCCCCAATAGAAAACTATGGCCTCAATTACGTGACCTGGTCTTTTTATCTACAGGTGTCTTCTTGCAATAACAAGTACAAAAGAAACAGAGCATAGAATATGTGTCGGACACAAATCTCTCGCACCACCTGAACAGCGCTTGCAGTTACGGTTGTGTTTATTCATGTTTTTTAAAGGGTTACGCCTTACCTTGACGTATGCCAAGTACACAAAGAGTTTTGTTATTGTGAACAAGGAATAACAAATAACTGTCACAATTTGTTTCAGCTTTAAACCAGAACCAAAAAAACAAACATGGCAACGAGATATTTTAGTACATTGTATCACTTTTTGTGTTCAGCACCCATCACTGATAATATAAGCAAGTTCAGCACTTAAAATAAAAAGAAAAATCATTTATGAACATTTTATCATAGAGTATTAAGTTCAAAAGGAAATAAGCAAAACGTATTACCTATGCTGATCCTCTCCTTGCAGTGCGGAACAGTAAATTCACATCATATAGATTATATTAAACGGTGACCTTTTAAATATGTAATATGATATTAGTTACATTTGGGCAATACGTTTATCACTTACATGTACCTCAAATAGTGGTGCGAGAGTTGTCAGAAATATCAGTCAGCTGGTCAAACATAAACTGGTGGCCAGCACAGACCATTTAAAAACAAAAGGCCCAGAGGGCCTGTATCGCTCACCTGGATATCTAAGCAATCATGGCAAAATACTCTTCAAATGAGATCCAAGGGAACATGCCAGACCCCAATGCCAATTCTTGTAGTATGTCTGTATTATATTTTCCATGCCCAGCGTTATGGGGTGGGGATCTCAACTGTTTCCATGCTGTGACTCAGAAACTAGATCCCTAGGGTTGTGGCCAGACCCCAGGATCAATTCTAATATCATGACTGCATTCGTCTCTTTTTGTCCAGCATTTGTATTTATAGTCTTGGGGTGGGGATCTCAACCGTTTTAAAGTTATGACCCAGGGGTTAAGTCTGCAAGGGTGGGGCAGACCTCAGGGTCATCCTGGAAGCATATGTGCATTAATTTCTTTATACTCAGCAATTGTATATATGCATGGTTATAGGGTGGGGATCTCAACTGTTTCCAAGCTGTGACTAAGAAACTAGGTCCCTAGGGGTTCGGTCAGAACCCAGGGTCTATTATAATACCATGGCTACTTTTGTATGTTTGTATATATAGTTCTGGGGTATGGATCTCAATCGTTTCAAAANATCATGGCAAAATACTCTTCAAATGAGATCCAAGGGAACATGCCAGACCCCAATGCCAATTCTTGTAGTATGTCTGTATTAGATTTTTCATGCCCAGCGTTATGGGGTGGGGATCTCAACTGTTTCCATGCTGTGACTCAGAAACTAGATCCCTAGGGTTGTGGCCAGACCCCAGGATCAATTCTAATAGCATGACTGCATTCGTCTCTTTTTGTCCAGCATTTGTATTTATAGTCTTGGGGTGGGGATCTCAACCGTTTTAAAGTTATGACCCAGGGGTTAAGTCTGCAAGGGTGGGGCAGACCTCAGGGTCATCCTGGAAGCATATGTGCATTAATTTCTTTATACTCAGCAATTGTATATATGCATGGTTATAGGGTGGGGATCTCAACTGTTTCCAAGCTGTGACTAAGAAACTAGGTCCCTAGGGGTTCGGTCAGAACCCAGGGTCTATTCTAATACCATGACTACTTTTGTATGTTTGCATATATAGTTCTGGGATTTTAAAGAAGTTGCTATATTTCCCCTATTGGGCCCCGCCCCCAGCCCCCAGGGGGATCAGACCCACCATTTATACAAAATTTGTTCCCCTTCTCCCATGGATGCTTCTGACTAAATTTAGTCAAAATCTGCTCAGTCATTCATGACTAGTAGCGTTTTAAAGGAAAAGTTGACGGACGGACGGACGACTGCCGACGGACGCTGCGGTATGGCATAAGCTCACCATGGTCCTTCGGACCAGGTGAGCTAAACATTGGCAAACAGACTAAGAGTTGTGACAACATTTTTTAGAAATCATTTCTAGTTTGAAATTATCCAGTATTTCTAATATAACTCTGAATCATCTACAGAATACTTAAATTCATGTTGACGACCCGTGTTTGGAAACTAAGATTTAGTGGAATCGTATAACTCGGTACAGAAATGGAGTTAAGTTGTTTTTGGTTATTACACTTGAGGAATATGGAAGAAAGAGGTGATCACACTAGCAGAGCAATTATCAAGGTGAGAACCCGAATTCAAATATGACATGAGGTTACGGTACCTTTTTATTATCGCAGTGAAATTTGAGGACAAGTGAGCATATTGAGGAGTATGCACATATTAGATAAGTGTAATGCACACTACACCGTCTTTTAGGTTGGTATATTTGGGTCCTTTTATAAATGAGCTCTTGACACTGAACGTCATGCAGTCTTTTATATCGGAAATTTTAATTATAAGCGATATTGATATAGAGTCGCGATACGCCAGAAAATTTGTTTTAAAGGGCCAATAATACCTGTTCTTTTATGTCATTTGTTAAGACATTATATTGAGGTCGGGTGCAGTCAGGGGGTAAATCAGATATCAAAATAACTATTACAGCGTTCCTCTTTGTCGGTGGCTGTATTTTAAGTTCGCCGTGTATAAACAGATTCTTACTTTTAATGTTAGATTCGTAACCTATTTTGAAATATCAGCCATTAATCAGGCTGGAACGACATTTCCTTAACTTCTCTGGATCAAGGAAATTTCTTGATTTTCAATGGTTCTGAAGGCTGTAGAATTGATTAATTTAGCTTTAGAAAATACTGACAATGTCGTTGCCTATGTCAGTTTAATTTTACTTACCATCCATTTTTTCCACTATGTCAAACAGCTACTGTTTTATGGGAAGAATCTAGCTAATTATTCTAAGGTATTAATTTCCTTCGGCAAGGTCAGTGTTGTTGGTGAGTAATAACGTCTTCTTGAATGCACACTTTTAAAGTTTGACAATTCGTGTCAATGCGGACGGGAAGAGAACGCCATGAAGTATGGATAGATGTATAAGGCATCTAGTGATATTAAGAATAGGGGAATAATTAAGTAACTCCGGTTAGGGTATTTTCTTAACAAAATTTCAATAAAAGCTTATGTAGACGCGAATTTGAATTAAGATTTAACATGTCTTGATTTATGCCGGTTAATCTCCGTCGATGATATACATAGCAGCACCGCGGCGATGCTAAAGGATGCAAACCCTCCCAAAACACACACGCATACACTACACGCATGCATCTTGCACACAGGGGAGGCCGTCCTTACATGACCATAGCTGTTGATAGGACGTTAAACAAGACTAAACCAAACTCGCCGACGAACGTGAATAATTGGTTTGGTTTGGTTTGTGCTATATAGTTAATTAACTAAAGTTTAGAAAGCACAAAACCGTTGTAAGTGTTGACTTTCAAATTCTAACATATTAGATAATTGAAGAGACGTTCATTAAGCAATGTTTATGTATGACGTTTAGATGACCAGCACGTTATGTACTCCATCACCTTCATCAGACAAATGACCAGTGAAGTTAATTTACACATATGTAAAATAAGTACGAGTTGGCATTGTAAAATACACGTCATTTCGGCTACGCTATAAGAGTATTTCATTTATGTGTTTAGTTTTACGAAATGACGAATCAAACCAACAAATCGATTCGGCTACACTAAGTTTAATGTACGGTCAAAGATGTGGAATTCATGGGCTCAAGCCTCCTCATCTGGTTTCAGAAATGGCGCCCGTAGGTATGTTTCGTCATTTCGTATATGTATAATAACTTAGTGTCCATACAAGATTGAAACAGCAGACAATAGGATGTGCTACTGCTGTGAAATGATGTAGTTTACTTGTTTAAACAAATTATTTTCAAATATTCTATTAGTATTAATGCACAATACGTCAAAGATAGAAAAAAGGAGATTTTTATGAAATGGGACACAACTGGATGTGGCGTATTGTAAAAATTTGAAATTTTGAAAATCATTAAAAGTAGTCCCATGAAAATATAGACATTATTAACGTGAATTGCTGGTTCTTGTCAAATATGAATCTTTTAACTTATATTCAGAACTTACAATAAAGCAAAAAACATGGAATTATATTTTTTCTTGGTAATTCTAGTCAAACTAGATTGTTATGCGAATTATATCATATTTCAAAATAATTGCTATAAAAACACTTACTGAACCTATTTTCCACATTATGATTGACATATTTCCAACACTTTTAGGTGATTTTATGATTGATGATTGATCATCAGTTCTTTCAAAAAATAGCTTTTGGATAGAACAGTTAAGTGATAAAAAAAAAAAAAAAAAAAA